>NC_081148.1:2244257-2264257 GCF_958295425.1 Solea solea | reverse complement strand
TCAACAGCTCCTGGGTCGGATTAAAGATTTTAAATTAGTGTCTGGAAGTCTGGACCATATACTCTTACACACACACACACACACACTCATTTACATTTTGTAATCTCAGAGACAAACAACCACAGAAAGCTACAGTCTGTCTGCTGCCATTAGCGCTAATGGCTAATGATTAAAAAAGTTAATACTGTAAAGAGAGCGTGTCAACACCAGGCGTCATGGCATCACGCCACCACCACCACCACTCTGGCCACGCCCACCGCCGCGTGCCGCCTCCTTCCATCCTGCTAATTTAACAGCGTCACAAACTGTTTGATTTCTTGAATTTGTGTATTTAAGGAATAATTTCCTGCAGGTGTTGGTGGGTGGGGTCAGAGTGGGCGGGGTCAGAGTGCTGTGAACCTCGACCTCTGTTGTTAATACTGTTAAACTTTCTCATCACAGTCACAGTTTCTTGTGGCAGATGACAACACTTTCCTAAACTGATCCCTTCGACCTCTGACCCCAACCCCGACACCCCCCCCACCCTCTGACAGACTGACAGACACTATGTCGGAGCAAAGTCCACTTATGTTTCCTGGAGTGTGCGTCTGTAATCCTAATCTGAAGGTGCTGACAAATCCTGCAGCACCAAGCGTGAGTAAGTGAGAGCTCACACTCGCTTACGGCACACTTGTTTCATTTAACACAGCCGGGTGTGTGTGTGTGTGTGTGTGTGTGTGTGCGTGTGCGTGCGCGTGTGTGTGTGTGAAAATCTGCTCGTCTACAAACACAGAAAACAAATGAATTTGAGCAGAAGTTGAATTATCATTCATAAATGTTTTATATTCACTTTGACTCCACCTCCTTTGACTCTCTTTGTTACTACCAAATCAAATCAGAGGAAGAAGAAGAAGTTGGTATTATGGTCTGTATTTATATGATGAGCTCTACAATACAGTTTTCACCCATTCAGTCTTTGCTCAAGGACACATATGTAGACGAGCAGAGCCAGGAATTGAACCCACAACCTTCCAGTTGAAAGCCAACTGGCCGTACCACTGATCCACCGTGGGATTTGGTGTTTGATTTTCAGTAAATGTCTTTTACTTCAGTCATTTTATAAAAAGTGACTTCAACTGCTACCAAAGTCATTTCCTGCTCACAAACATACGTATACGTACTTTCACTCTTCACTGTTTCATATTTCGTCCCTCTAGTGGTTGACGTGGTTTTCTACGCAACACAATCACCACCATTAGCATCAGAGGCTAACAAGCTAAAAACTGAAAAAACATGATCATGGGGTCAAAGGTCATGAACATGGGAGATAGGGGGCGTGGCCAGAACTGACTGAACTCATCACATGACCTTGTTTCTGTGCGTCTTTAACGTTTCCGAACTTAAAAACTTATGTGATGATTTTTGTTTGTTCTAAGTGGGCGGAGCCTAACTGCAACTCATTGTCTGCGACATTTTTCCCTCAAAGAGACGATGTGTGTGTGTGTGTGTGAAATCAGTGGTGCGTTCAGGGACTGTCACACGTTCACTAACAGTCAAATTAAGCAAATTGCGACAGAATGAGAAAAACAAACGTCCGTCCTCTTCATTTCATCATGGTCGTCATATTCTGCTCTGATCTCATTGTAGCCTCCAATCCAAGTTAGCAGGGATTATGTGCATGAAAGGCATTAAGAGGCGGATAACCTCGTTAATCCCGCCGCATGTTAATGAGTCTTGTCGTGGATTTTTGCTTAAATTAAAAGCAAATATCAACAGTCATTTGGCTGAAGGAGTGAGTGTGTGTGTGTGTGTGTGTGTGTGTGTGCGTGGCCTCAATCATGTGCATTAAGTGATTTGAGTGTAATCATGTGATCATGGAAAAAAGAAAAACAATAAAATGATCAGGAAATTAAGTTTCAACTTAACCTTTGACTCTTTACACTCTTTGTTGGACAGTTATTTTGTCTTTGTTGGACAGTTATTTTGTCTTTTTGTCTTTGTTGGACAGTTATTTTGTCTTTGTTGGAAAGTTATTTTGTCTTTGTTGGACAGTTATTTTGTCTTTTTGTCTTTGTTGGACAGTTATTTTGTCTTTGTTGGACAGTTATTTTGTCTTTTTGTCTTTTTTGGACAGTTATTTTGTCTTCGTATATTTTCATTCTCTTTCTCATGTTTTGTCTCTATTTTTCTTTATCTTTCATGTTTGTGTTGTTTTGGATTTTTTCTCTTGTCTTTTTGTTTTGGACTTTTTTGTCTCTGTCATTCATGTTCGTTTATGTAAATTTTTTGGGTCATTTTTGACATTTTGTCTCCGTTTCTGTGTCTTTCCCTCCTATTTTTGTCTCTGTCTCATGTTTGTTCATGTCCGTGTCTCGTCTCTCTCGCTGACTCTCTCTCCCTGTGCCTCCTCCTGACCTCTGACCTCTGTCTGATAGACACGGACGTGGACGTTTAGCTTTGATTTGATTATGTTTGTGTGAATCAGCTTTGCAGACACTTTTCAATCCTGCAGCAGATTGAAGCTTTAACTTTTTCACTGTTCTCGTTTTAAAGCTCACAAAGCTGAAATATGACAATAATCTGACAATATGTAATCTGTAAATATGTCATTTAACCATATGTAATCTAACAGTATGTAACACACACACACATGATGAGAGTGAACTGTCAACATGTGTTCATTCATTCATTCATTCATTCATTTAAGTGAAACTCATGTTTGGTCATTTAAATTCTTCAATTTAATGAAACAGCTGTGTGTGTGTGTGTGTGTGCGTGTGTGTGTGAGTGCGCGTGTGCATGCGAGTGCGTGTGTGCGTGCGTGTGTGTGTCTGCGTGTGTGTGCATGCATGTGTGCACGTGCGTGTGCGTGCGTGTGCATGTGTGCGTGTGCGTGCATAAAGATAAAAGGCGGTGGAGTGGAATACATTTTGGGACAAAGACTAGCAGCTGAAAAACTGCCTGTTTTGCTCAGTTCAGAGTAGAAGCAGGTAGGAACCATAAGCCTAGCTTAGCACAAAGACAAGGAGAAGTTACAAACATTAGCCTAGCTTAGCACAAAGACAAGGACCTGGTATAACCTGGTCATTTATCTGACACAAAGACAAAGACAAAAAAACAAAAAAATACAAGAGGTAAAGTGTTAGCCTGTCTTTGCACATACAAAGCAAGTAGGTGGTAACGTTTAACCTTTAGCTTAGCACAAAGACATCAAAGAATCAATTACACTTTTGACTTATCTTGTCACAAAAGACTAGTGGTTGAAAAACTGTTTGCTTTGCAAATGGAAACAGTTAGCATAGCTTAGCACGAAGACAAGAATCAGGAGGGAAAGTGTTAGCCTTTAGCCTAGCACAAAGACAAGAGGGTGGAGTCTGTTTGTCTATTTTGAAACTGAGACTAGCAGGTGAAAAAGTGTTTGCTTTGCTTTTAGCAAGAGGAGTGGAGGCAGGTGGCAACATTTAGCCTTTAGCTTAGCATAAGCTAGGCTATTAATCTACACAAAGATTAATGGCCTAGCTTAGCATAAAGATAATAAGCAGGTAGAAACAGTCAAGTTAGCTTAGCACAGCTTAGCACAGACAACAGGTGGAAAATGTAACCACAGTCAGAGTTTGACTCATGAGCGCCTGCAAATGGTGGATGTGAAAATCAGTTTTTAGTGTTAAATATCATTATACTAACATGAAGCTTTGTTTTTTCAACAGTTTAAGACTTGATACTTGATCCAGATGAGTCCTGGTTCTGCTTCTGGATGATGTGGCAGCTGAGGACACGTTTTCCTCATTTCCTGCTGATGCAGCTGCCGCATTATAACAATCCAATTTTCATTCAGTATCAGTGTGTAAACCAGGGCTGAGGGGGAGGAGCCACTTAAACCTGAGGGGGAGGAGCCACTAAAACCACTTAGTTTCATTATATAATGTCTGAGAGAAGCAAACATAATAACTTTAATGGGATAATTTAATGCGATTTTCTTTATTTGATGCGTTTGGACTTTTGACGGCTAATCTGACGGAAAAATGAACTCATCACAGGAGGACAAAAGGACAAGAGGATGTCCCTGTAATTATAGCTTAGCTTGGGCTAGCCACAGTGGCTAGTGAAGGTTTTTAGCTTAGCACAAAGACTAGCAGCAGGTGGAAGTTTTTAACTTAGCTTAGCATTAAGACTGAGAGGGGGCAGTGACTCTGTTAGATGTTGTGATCTGGTTAACTTAAACCAGGTTAGTGTGGTTAGTGGCTGGTAAACTTAAACCAGGTTAGTGTAGTTAGTGGCTGGTTAACTTAAACCAGCTAAGTGTGATGGCTGGTTAACTACGAGCAGGTCAGTGTGGTTAGTGACTGGTTAACTACGAGCAGGTTAGTGTGGTTAGTGACTGGTTAACTTAGAGCAGGTTAGTGTGGTTAGTGACTGGTTAACTAAGAGCAGGTTAGTGTGGTTAGTGGCTGTTTCACTTAGAACAGGTTAGAGTGGTTAGTGGCTGGTTAACTTAGAACAGGTTAGTGTGGTGAGTGGCTGGTTAACGTGGAACAGGTTAGTGTGGTTAGTGACTGGTTAACTTAGAGCAGGTTAGTGTGGTTAGTGACTGGTTAACTAAGAGCAGGTTAGTGTGGTTAGTGGCTGGTTCACTTAGAACAGGTTAGAGTGGTTAGTGGCTGGTTAACTTAGAACAGGTTAGTGTGGTGAGTGGCTGGTTAACGTGGAACAGGTTAGTGTGGTTAGTGGCTGGTTCACTTAGAACAGGTTAGTGTGGTGAGTGGCTGGTTAACGTAGAACAGGTTAGTGTGGTTAGTGGCTGGTTAACGTAGAACAGGTTAGTGTGGTTAGTGGCTGGTTCACTTAGAGCAGGTTAGTGGCTGATTCTGTGGACTCACCATCAGAGTTAATCCTTCACAGAACAATAATGAAAATAATAGACCAAAACATTTAATCTGCCTCTTAGCATGGCCGCACTCGTCTAATCCCGATCTTATTTGTCCTCTGCTGCGCCACGGGTCGAGATGGTGTTTAATCGACTTTGGGAGAATTAGTCATTCCTTATTACTGTCGTGGTTTTTACAGGACTTTCCTGGAAAATCCCATTCAACACACATTTTAATTTCATTGCTGCAGCTCAATCATGTTGAGGGACATGTAAATAATCCAATAACATTAATCATCATTTCTTTTTCTTTTTTTTCCTCCAGAAATAGAACAGCGGCGGATTGGACGCTGCCTTCACTCTCCTTTATTGGTTTTTAGAGGCTGATGGTTTTAAAATGTCATCATGATCCCAATTACTCAGCAACAACAGCATGAAAAAACAATTTACTCAAGGTTTCCTGTTAGATCATTTTTACACAAACACCATGGATTTACTGACATAACGAGAAGACACATGATGCTTTAAGTCAATGATATCTGAAGACTTTTCCAACAGGAAACTGAAGTTTGTAAACCACTCACTCTCCCACACCAAACCTCAGAGAGAAAATCAGTGATTTTAACATCACACACACAGGAGCTGTTGATCCTCTGCTGCCTCCATCACTGAGTTCAAATGTCTTCTTTTAATGAATTAAAATATTTAATTTAGACTTAACTCAGTGACACAAATTAGCCACCGGAGGCAGCAGTAGACCAGCAGCTCCTGTGTCCCCACGATCTAAAATCACTGATTTTCTCTCTGGGGTTTGGTGTGGGAGAGTGAGTGGTTTACAAACTTCTGTCTAACAGTTAGATAAAGACGTAAACATGTTCTTAAGATATCATAGACTTAAACTAACGTAGATTTTATTCACTGAGTCTTTTGTTAAGTGAAATTCTCAGCAGTAGGGGGCGCTGACACTTCATCAAACCTCAACTATCATTTTTAGATGAATCTTTGTTGATGTTTCAAAGCACCTGCAAAGCAAACTCATGGCCACAACACAAGATCATTGTTATGTCTTTCCTGCTCCTCCAGCTGTGTGTGTGCGTGAGTGTGCAGCAGATTATTGGACAGCTGATGAGATGCAGAGATGATAAGACATAAATAAGATGCAGTCTAATAAGGCAGCTCAGTCCAGATGTCTAATCCAGGCTGAAGATGAAAGTGGAATCTTCTATCAATTATGATCCTAACATGCTGAATTATATCCTCACAAATCCTTCAAATGATTCCCTAATAATCCTGCTGATGGATCACATGACCCAGATACAGCAGGAGGAGCTCCGCCCCCATGGACAGACCTGGAGACAAAACACAACTGTTTAGAGACAAAAGACCACTGTAAAGAGACAACAGACCACTGTAAAGAGACAAAAATAACTGTAAAGAGACAAAAGACAACTGTAAGATACAAAACATAACTGTAAAGACACAAAAGACAACTGTAAAGAGACAAAAGACAACTGTAAAGAGACACAACTAATTGTAAAGTGACAAAACTAACTGTAAAGAGACAAGACAACTGTAAAGAGACAAAGCCAACTGTAAAGAGATAAAAGACAACTGTAAAGAGACAAAAATAACTTTCAAGAGACAAAAGTAATTGTAAAGTGACAAAACTAACTGTAAAGAGACAAGACAACTGTAAAAAGACAAAGCCAACTGTAAAGAGATAAAAGACAACTGTAAAGAGACAAAAATAACTGTAAAGAGATAAAAGACAACTGTAAAGAGACAAAAATAACTGTAAAGAGGCAAAAATAACTGTAAAGAGACAAAACAACTGTAAAGAGACAAACATAATTGTAAAGAGACAAACATAATTGTAAAGAGACAAAAGAAAACTGTAAAGAGGCAAAACTAACTGTAAAGAGACAAAACTAACTGTAAAGAGACAAACATAATTGTAAAGAGACAAAAGACAACTGTAAAGAGACACAACTAACTGTAAAGAGACAAAACTAACTGTAAAGAGACAAACATAATTGTAAAGAGACAAAAGACAACTGTAAAGACACAAAACTAACTGTAAAAAGACCAAAATAACTGTAAAGAGATAAAAGACAACTGTAAAGACACAAAAATAACTTTTAAGAGACAAAACTAATTGTAAAGTGACAAAACTAACTGTAGAGACAAGACAACTGTAAAAAGACAAAGCCAACTGTAAAGAGATAAAAGACAACTGTAAAGAGACAAACATAACTGTAAAGAGATAAAAGACAACTGTAAAGAGACAAACATAATTGTAAAGAGACAAAAGACAACTGTAAAGAGACAAAACTAACGGTAAAGAGACAAGACAACTGCAAAGAGACAAAAGACAACTGTATAGAGACAAAACTAACTGTAAAGAGACAACACAACTGTAAAGAGACAAAAGACAACTGTAAAGAGGTAAAACTAACTGTAAAGAGTCAAACATAATTGTAAAGAGACAAAAGACAACTGTAAAGAGACAAAACTTACTGTAAATAGACAAGACAACTGTAAAGAGATACAAGACAACTGTAAAGAGACCAAACTAACTGTAAAGAGACAAAAACTAACTGTAAAGAGACAAAACTAACTGTAAAGAGACAAACATAATTGTAAAGAGACAAAAGACAACTGTAAAGAGACAAAACTAACTGTAAAGAGACAAGACAACTGCAAAGAGACAAAAGACAACTGTATAGAGACAAAACTAACTGTAAAGAGACAAGACAACTGTAGAGTCAAAAGACAACTGTAAAGAGGCAAAACTAACTGTAAAGAGACAAACATAATTGTAAAGAGACAAAAGACAACTGTAAAGCGACAAAACTAACTGTAAAGAGACAACTGCAAAGAGACAAAAGACAACTGTAAAGAGACAAGACAACTGTAAAGAGACAAAGACAACTGTAAAGAGACAAAGACAACTGTAAAGAGACAAAAATAATTGTGAGACAAACATAACTGTGAAGAGACAGAAACATCTTTAAAGAGACAAAAGACAACTGAAAAGAGACAAGAAACAACTGTACAGAGACAAAAACAACTTTAAAGAGTCGAAAATAACCGTAAAGAGACAAAAACAACTGTAAAGAGACAGAAACAACTGTAAAGAGACAAAACAACTGTAAAGAGACAAAAGACAACTGTAAAGAGACAAAACAACTGTAAAGAGACAAAAATAACTGTCAAGAGACACGAAACAACCGTAAAGAGACAAATAATAACTGTAAAGAGATAAAAGACAACTGTAAACAGACTAAACAACTGTAAACAGACAAAAGACAACTGTAAAGAGACAAACATAACTGTAAAGAGACCAAAGACAACTGTAAAGAAACAAAAGGCAACTGTAAAGTGACAAAAAATAACTGTAAAGAGACAAAACAACTGTACAAATAAGACAAAAGTCTTATTTAAATGTTGTCCTCTGTGTCCTGCATGAACTGAGACAAAGCTTCAGAAGACAACTGTAAAGAGACAGAATTTAGGATTTAAATTTGTGTCACACGTGAAGTTGTGGTGACAAAACGCAATTGACTGGTGTGTGTGTGCGTGTGAGTGTGTGTGTGTGTGTGTGTGTGTGTGTGTAAATCTGCACTAGATTAGGATTCACTCTGCTTTTGTTCTGATGAAAATAAAGAGCAGCACAAAGATTACTGAACCATTAACTGATAAAAAGCTATTAGAGGCTTAAAGATTAAATTACATATATGGAACAGAGTGATGATGAAGAGGAGGAGGAGGAGGAGGAGCAGAATGATGATGATGATGTTGAGGAGGAGCAGACTGATGATGAGGTGGAGGAGGAGCAGAGTGATGATGATGAGGTGGAGGAGGAGGAGGACACACTCCCACACCAAAGTCCAAAACACTGAACTATGTAGGCCTACTCATTATTTACAATAATATACTTATTTATGTATTTCCATATTATATAATGACTTTAAATAATTATTATTTGACTGTTGAATGCAACACTTTGTTATCACACACACACGCACGCGCGCACACACAGTATGTTAACACAGAAAGTTACTCAGTGACTACAGTACACTAGTTCCAGGCATTTGTGGGCGTGGAAATAAGAGCTGGGACTGTGCTTCTGCACATGCGCAGATGTTGAACGTAGAAGTCCGGCCACGTCGACCGGAACCTGAGGCGGACGCTGTGACGTCATCAGCGCGCGGCGTGTGTTGACAGTGCCGCTGTTGTCAGTCAGGACGTGAATAAAGTGAACCAAGTTTTAAATTAACGGAGTCACCCACGGTTTTTACACGGTACGTCAACACACGCGCACGCACAGTAGATTAGCGTCTTCGTGCTAACCGGCTAACCTCAGGGTTCTCCGGTGTTTCTCGCCTGTTATGCTAACTGTTATGCTAACTCATACCCCTAACATGTCGTTTAAAGTGAGTTTCCGGTTTGTTATGTCTTCAGTGACATTTGACGTGAGTTTAAGTTGTCATTTTAAATGTCCTGGTCCGTGTGTTAGCAGTAACATGACTCCACACCAAACCCCATTCAAATATTCATCAATTTAACAATGAGCACAGTGTCCTGTCTCCTCGGTCCTCAGGCTGAGCACCATCTCCTATGTCTTTTAGAGTCAGTCCTCTGTCCCCTGTGTCCTTAGCCCGAGGACAGTTTTTTGTGTCCTCAGACTCTTGTCTCCTGTGTCCTCAGACTCTTGCCTCCTGTGTCTTCAGACTCTTGCCTCCTGTGTCCTCAGACTCTTGCCTCCTGTGTCCTCAGACTCTTGCCTCCTGTGTCTTCAGACTCTTGCTACCTGTGTTCTCAGACTCTTGTCTCCTGTGTCCTCTGACTCTTGTCTGCTGTGTCCTCAGACTCTTTTCTCCTGTGTCCTCAGACTCTTGTCTCCTGTATCCTCAGGCTTCCACACATGATGAGTTGTGATGAAGAAACCAAAGTTGGCTGTGGTCTTCCTCGTAGTGAGTTGTGTCCTTGTCTACCTCATGTACTTGAATCGTCACTACGCCCTGTCAAAGCTGGCCATCTCCCGTCTACGTCCTCACGTCTCTGATGCTGGGTGGAGCTTCCAGTATGGCGTCATGTTTGACGCCGGGAGCACTGGGACAAGAATCCACATCTTCAAGTTCCAGGTTGATGACAGAGGTACAGAGCACACGGAGGACAGTAGAACACAGAAGAAGTCAGAAGAAGAATACAGTAGGAGACAGTTGAAGATCGTTGAAGACGTAGATGACAGTTGAAGACGTAGGAAACATTTGAAGACGCTAGGAGACGGTTGAAGACGTAGGAAACAGTTGAAGATGCTAGGAGACAGTTGAAGATGTAGGAGACAGTTGAAGATGTAGGAGAAAGTTGAAGACGCTAGGAAACAGTTGAAGGCGTAGGAGACACTGGTACAGAGGACACGGAGGACAGTAGAACACAGAAGAAGTCAGAAGAAGAATACAGTAGGAGATATTGGAAGATCGTTGAAGACGTAGATGATAGTTGAAGACGTAGGAAACAGTTGAAGACGCTAGGAGACAGTTGAAGACGTAGGAGACAGTTGAAGACGTAGGAGACAGTTGAAGACGCTAGGTAACAGTTTAAGATGGTAGGAGACAGTTGGAGACAGTTGAAGACGTAGGAGACAGTTGAAGACGGGAGCTTTTCAATCTGAAGGGATTTTCTCAGATTAAAGAGTCAGTCCACATATTTAAATTCACCCAAACATTAATTAGCAGAAGTGGGAGGAGCTGACGGGGGGGGGGGGGGCTAATTTTAGCCAAATGTCTTTATTATCGCATTTAGCATCTAAGATAAATCACAGGCTGAGTGCTCTTCTGGTTCCTTTGTTAGTGGCTGAGCTAATGGGGCTAATGTTAGCTCCTTTAATGTGTGTGTGTGTCTGTGTGTGTGTGTGTGTCTGTCTCCACAGAAACTCCCAAACTGTCTCATGAGACATTCAGGGCCATCAAACCTGGACTGTCTGCATATGCTGATGATCCAGAGAAGGTATGTCTCACTGTGTCTCTGCCTCTTTGTCTCACTGTGTCTCTGCCTCTTTGTCTCACTGTGTCTCTGTCTCTTTGTCTCACTGTGTCTCTGCCTCTTTGTCTCTTTGGCTCTCTGTGTCTTTGTCTCACTGTGTCTCTGCCTCTTTGTCTGTCTGTCTCTTTTTTTCTCAAAGATATTTTTATTGAGTATTTACACATTACATAATCAAAAAACAAGAAACCTTATCTAACCCCACCCCACCCCCCAAAACACATCATTACCTAGCCAGACACATTCACAAATGAATAAACAGGATAAACACCAACTGTGCTTAATTCCCTGAGTGGTACAGGTTACAGCTGGAAGTCGGGTTTTGCTCTGAGAAAGTAAAATAAAGTAAAACAAGATAGAAAAGAGAATATATATATATATATATATATATATATATATATATATATATATATAAATTATGAACCCACAGATGGGTCAAAAGCAGGCATCAGGCCAGTTTGTACACTTGGTATTGGTGGCATAGGAACAAAAAGCAAAGTGTGAGGGATCCAGTCCCTATGTAGTTTTAAAATTATGGAAGTATTCCAGATAGGGTCCCCACACTTTCTGAAACTTTTCTTTGGAGTTACAGATTGAGTAATGTATTTTTTCTAGATTTAGACAAGACATAACATCTCTCGACCACTGAGCGTGAGTGGGAGGGACAGCATCTTTCCATCGCAGCAATATTGAGAGGGGTCTGGCTGCAGACCTGCATTGTCAGGACCCTTTGTTGCAGACCTGCACTGTGAGGTCTCCTGCACTGTCAGGACCGGAAGTTGATTCGAAGCCTTTCAAAATAAAAGCGAGCATACCGGAAGCACATATTTTTCGTTCCCAATGTTTATTTCTTGGGTCTTTATTTTATGTATACAATGTAAATATGTTTATGTTTATCCATGTGTTTAATTAAAGAGATTAAACTGTGAGAAAAACTGTATATCTTTCTAGTTCAACTGGATAAGGTGAAAAAACGCAGGAAAATGTCATATATATATATATATATATATATATATATATATATATATATAAAAAAAGAAAATACAAAACGTTATGACCACTTCTGGGGGTTATTCTACAGATAATCAGTGCAAACTAGATGTACAGCTATTGTTATGATCCCCTTAAAACATTATTAGCAAAACATGCATTATTTTACGCCAGTATTTTTATTTAATTTAATTTAATTCGTAAAAAGGACAGCTGTTAGTTTAGTCTGCACTACCAATTCATTTTGAAATAATAAATATCTGTAAATACACCTTAATGTGTGATGGCATAAAGAATCTACACTCCAACCTATTGCTGACTGTTCTTTGCTTCTATACCATTATTTATCATTGAAAATGTAGCCCCCTGCACTGTTGGACCATTTACATATTGATTTACTCATTCTTTTATAAAGGCATATCTTATGTGTGTGTTTGCAATTGTAACACCTCATAATTCATTTAATAATTGCTTAATATTGTTTGTGCTATGTTCTTACCTTGTGGACCACATGGATTTGCCAATGGAGGGTGTGAGGGTTGATGATTTTAAATTAGCTTTGTGTATTCAAAGTGAATGACTGAATACCTAGTTACATGACCCAGATAACCAATAACCTCTGTTACAAGAGAAAACAGTAGACACAAAACAAACTTTCAAATGTCTTTTTATTTTATTTTATTATTTTTGCAACTTACATTCCCTTCATTTTCCTTTTCCCCTTTAACCAACCAAACAGAAGTTAGTAGCATTGGCTCATACTTATGAGTACAAACACACAGACAAATACATTATGCTTGCCTTTAAATAAAATGCCACCTTTCCTATGTGCCTCTAAGTGGCTCTCCAGCTTGGACAATTTTGTTGGTTTCATTTTTAGGCACAGGGGCAGTGAAATTGCTTGCAGCATGACGTGCAGCGTTCAACTTTGGGCGTAGTGCCGGTACATAAGATTGAAATATGCATCTGTAAGAGACAAATAATGTCGTAGTAAGTAAAACAAAATTATTTAAAAACTATATGATATAACTCAGTTTTGTTGGTCTTTGAGTAGGAAAATGGCACATTTAAGTGAACACTATCGATACGATAACAACGCTAAAAACTACCCAAAAGTCCAAAACCCGATTCTTTCAAATTAATATAACTTTATATAGTCAATATATAGTGTGCAACATAACGTTCTAGTGAATAAAGACTGTTTCTGTTTCTTCGTATGACGCAAAGTTGTTGTCACATGACTTTTACTCGCCGTCTCCACACTTCACATGGGGAACGAAAAATACGTGCTGCCGGTATGTTCGCTTTTATTTTTAATTACGTGCTTCGGTATGCTCGATTTTATTTTGAAAGGCTTCGAATCAACTTCCGGCTCTGACAGTGCAAGAGACCTCACAGTGCAGGTCTGCAACGAAGGGTCCTGACAGTGCAGGTCTGCAGCCAGACTGTCTTGGCAATATTGCACACCTGGCCAGGAGAGAGGCGAAAGACAGAGCTCGCGTTTAGCTGGGGTCAGGCACACATCGACCTCACCCGCAGTTCCGAAAAGGCCGACCAAAGGGTTGGGCTCTATGTTCAAATTGAAAATCAGGGACAAGGTTTGGAAAACTTCCCTCCAGTATTTCTCAAGGCTAGGACATGTCCAAAACATGTGGATGAGCGTAGCCTCCGCTCTCTTCCATTTGTCGCACCAGGGATCCACATCTGGGCGAAAACGAGATCATTTGCCTTTGGATATATGGGTCCTGTGTACAACTTTGAATTGCAGCAAGCAGTGACGGGCACAAAGCGAAGTGGAATTTATCAATTTAAAAATTGTGTCCCACATTTCTTCTGACAAGGACAAATCCAGATCTTGCTCACATGCAATTTTAATGTTATCGAGTGGGGCCCGTCTTATACCCAGCAGTTTATTATAGACAATGGAGATCAAACCTCTGCGTGATGGCTGTAAATTGAGAAGTGCATCAGGAATGTTCACATCAGGTGTCTGAGGGAAGCTTGGTATCTGACAGCGAAGAAAGGGTCTTATTTGTAGATACCTGAAAAAGTGAGACTTTGGAAGATTAAACTTCTCAGTTAGTTGCTTTTACATGTCATTTAGCAGACGCTTTTATCCAAAGCGACTTACAATAAGTGCATTTAAACATTTGGGTACAAATAAGAGCTAGAAGTAAGTAAGAGCTTCAAGTAAATCAAACTATGAAGTGCTAGTCATAAGTGCGTATATTTTTCTTTTTTTTTTTTTTCTTTCCGTCGTCGTTATCGTCTTAGTCGAGGTAGAGTCGGAAGAAATGTGTTTTTAGTCGGCGGCGGAAGATGTGGAGGCTTTCCGCTGTCCGGATGTCAATGGGGAGCTCGTTCCACCATTTGGGAGCGAGGACAGTGAACAGTCTCGAGTTCTGTAAGTGCCTCTGCGATCCTCTCAGTGAGGGGGCAGCAAGCCGGTTTGCCGATGCAGAGCGAAGTGGGCGGGCTGGGGTGTAGGTTTTGATCATGTCCTGGATGTAGGCTGGACCGGATCCGTTTGTAGCATGGAACGCAAGCACTAGAGTCTTGAAGCGGATGCGAGCAGCTACAGGAAGCCAGTGAAGGGAGCGGAGGAGAGGTGTAGTGTGGGAGAATTTTGGTAAGTTGAAGACCAGTCGAGCTGCTGCATTCTGGATGAGTTGCAGGGGTCGTATGGCACACGCAGGGAGACCAGCCAGGAGTGAGTTGCAGTAATCCAAGCGTGAGATGACAAGAGCCTGGACCAGAACCTGTGCCGCCTTCTGGGTTAGAAGAGGCCGTATCCTTCTGATGTTGTGCAACATGTATCTGCAAGATCGAGCTGTTGCAGCAATGTTGGCAGTGAGGGAGAGATGGTCATCAAGTGTCACACCCAGGTTCCTTGCGGTATGAGACGGAGTTACCACAGAGTTGTCGAGGGTGATGGTTAGGTCTGTGGTGGGAGAGCCCTTTCCTGGGAGAAAAAGAAACTCAGTCTTGTTGAGATTGAGTTTCAGGTGATGGTCAGACATCCACTGAGAGATGTCGGTCAGACAAGCGGAGATCCGTTCTGCTACATTTGTGTCTGAGCTGGGAAAAGAGAGGATGAGTTGGGTGTCGTCGGCGTAGCTGTGATAGGAAAAACCATGAGAGAGAATAACAGAACCAAGAGAGTTGGTGTATAGAGAGAAGAGGAGAGGGCCCAAGACAGAACCCTGAGGGACCCCAGTAGCTAGAGGACAGGGTTCCGACACAGATCCTCTCCAGGTTACTCTGTATGTTCGGTTTTGAAGATAGGACGAGAGTAGGGTAAGTGCAGATCCTGAGACACCTAGTTCTTGAAGGGAGGAAATAAGGATCTGGTGGTTAACTGTGTCAAACGCTGCAGAAAGGTCCAAGAGGATGAGCACAGAGGAGAGAGAGGCAGCCCTGGCAGTGTGGAGTTGCTCAGTGACAGCAAGGAGTGCAGTTTCGGTCGAGTGACCTGCTTTAAAACCAGACTGAAGAGGATCAAGAAGGTTGTTCCGGTGAAGGTAGGAGGAGAGTTGATTAAAGATAGCACGCTCCAGAGTTTTGGAGAGAAAAGGAAGAAGAGAGACAGGTCTGTAGTTATTTACTTCAGACGGGTCAAGGGTGGGTTTTTTAAGGAGGGGGGTCACTCTGGCCTCTTTAAGAGAGTCCGGAAAGCAACCAGATGATAGAGATGTGTTAATGAGGTGGGTGAGGAAAGGAAGAAGATCAGAAGCAATTGACTGAAGAAGGTGAGAGGGGATAGGGTCAAGGGGGCAGGAGGTGGGGCGGGCAGAGGTTATTAGGGAAAGAACTTGATCCTGAGCTAGAGGGGTGAAAGAGGATAGAGAAGGAGCTGAAATTGTGGTTGGTAGAGTGGTGAGATCAGGAGGTGGGGTTGAGAAAGAAGAGCGAATGTCATCTACTTTCTTTGTGAAGTAGTTGACAAAGTGAATTGGTAGAAGGGAGGAGGGAGGAGGGAGGGTAGGGGGGTCAAGGAAGTTAGAGAAGATCGAGAAAAGTTTTTTGGGGTTAGAGAAAGAGGATTGTATTTTAGTCAGTTGCTCAAATGATACAAAATGATTATCTATGAAAAGATCCCTGAAACGCTCAATACCCAGTCTCCGCCATTCCTGTAATGTTGTGTCCAATAAGGAAGGTTGAAAAAAGTGATTGGCAGAAATGGGACTCGAGAGGCAAAAATCGAAGGAGCCAAAGTGTCTCCTGAACTGAGCCCACACCCTCAACGTGTGCCAGACAACTGGATTATCTATGGGTTTATTTGGTGGGAGAGGAAGTTTAGATCCAAGAAGTGCTGGAACTGAACAGCTTTTAGCAGAACCCAACTCCATTGCCACCCATGAAGGGCATTCAGATCGATTGTGAAAATAAGACCAAAACCTAAGACAGCGAATGTTGGCTGCCCAATAATAAAAACGAAAATTAGGTAGTGCCATACCCCCCTCTCCTTTAGGTCTTTGGAGATGGACCTTATTTAACCTAGGCCGCTTCCCTTTCCATACATAGGATGTTATAACAGAATCCAATGTATCAAGAAATGATTTAGGAATGAAGGTTGGTACTGATTGGAAAGCATACAAAAATTTAGGAAGAATATTCATTTTGATAGAATTAATTCGGCCAACCAAAGACATAGAAAGGGGTGACCACTGGGTCAGGCACCGCCTAGTGTGATTTAGCAAGGTAAGAACATTTTCTTTGAAAAGACACTTGTGCTTCTTCGTAACTGTAATACCTAAGTAAGTGAATTTGTTTTCCACAATCCTAAAAGGGAGGTTGGAGTAGTCTGATGCCGGTATCTCCTCACTGACAAAGAAAAAGTTCAGATTTGTTTGATTTAATTTGTATCCTGAAAACTGGCTAAAATCATTCAGTAGGGATAACATGGCAGGCAGAGAGACCTCTGGACGTGAGATAAAACTTAACAAGTCGTCTGCGTATAGGGCCACTTTATGTTCCACTCCATTCCTCCATATACCAGAGATATTCTCACAACTGCGGATTGCTGTCGCCAACGGCTCTATGGCCAGGTCAAATAACAGGGGGCTTAGAGGACACCCTTGTCGGGTTCCCCGATAGAGGTTAAAGGGTTGTGACAGCTGAGAGTTGGTAAGGACAGAAGCAGTGGGGTTTGAGTAAAGTCATTTTATCCAGGTGATACAATTCGGACCAAAGCCAAATTTCCTTAAGGTGTAAAATAAATATGCCCACTCTATCCGGTCAAACGCTTTCTCCGCGTCTAAAGAAAAGACACACTCAGGAGTTTCACCGGAGGGGAGATTTAAAATGTCAAATAACCGACATATATTGAAATAGGAATAACGATGCTTGACAAAGCCAGTTTGGTCTTCAGATATGACGGAGGGTAAAATGTTCTCCAACCTTCGGGCCAAACCGTTTAGCCAGAATTTTAACATCAACATTTAATAAAGAGATCGGTCTATATGAAGAGCACTCCGTCGGATCCTTGCCTTTCTTTGCAATAAAGGTGATACATGCTTCATAAAATGATGCCAGAAGCTTACTCTGCTTGAATGAGTCAGACAGCACTGTGCTTAGCTGCGACGAAAGTAGTGAGGAAAATGTCTTCAAGTGGACATATTATACCCTATTTCCCCCATTAAAATAGTTCCCTGGTGTCCTAATGAACATGTCAGTGACATGCCTTGGTCAAAATACCATAAGGATGGACAATATCAACATGGCAGCGTGCGCAGAAAACAGCGAGAGTGCCGTCACAGGAAGAGACGTCCTACATAAGGATCGAGCCGAACAGTGCCAAACTGTAAATCACTTAAAAACACTTAGGAACCGCTGATCGCCAGAGGCGCGCGGCGAGCTGAATAAACTGCTGTATGTGACTGTATCAGACTGGTGACTGTGCTCCGGAGACCTCGCCACCACTGATCGCCACCGCTGATTGCCACATACAGCGGCAGTTTAGGCAGAGGTCTCCGGAGCACAGTCAGTGCTGTCCCTATGCCGTCATAAGCGCAGGGAATTCAACATTGAGTGTTTTATCGCCTATACTTACACTAAGGGGAACCACGAAAACATGACTAAGTATTCTTTTTCCACACTTTGGCGACTGGTAGGGCCTCCAGAGTCCCAAATATAAGTATTGAAATGGTTAAAAAGTTGATTTTGCATAATATGTCCCCTTTAAAGAATTCTGTGGGAAGTCAGAGGTGTAGAGCTGTGAGTAGTAACTCCTGAATGTTTCATTCATCTCTGCATGATCTGAAGTAGCCTTACCATCCTCCATTTTGATATTTGTAATATGACCCGTTGCTTTGAGTCCTCTCAGCTGAGCTATATTCATTTTTCACCATGAATATAGAACAAACTCTTACTCCTCGAGAGTTGGCGTTCAACCAGATGAGTCGAGGCCAAATATTGTTTATCTAAGTCCTTAATTTGCTCGGCTAATTTTAAATGTTCACGGTGGGCCTTTTTTTTCATATTTGCGATGTAGATAATAATTTGCCCCCTGAGGTATGCCTTAAGAGCATCCCAAACTACTAGACTGGATATATCCGGGGAGGTATTTGTCTGAAAGAAGAAGGATATATGTTACAAAATCATTGTCTGACAGGAGAGTTGAATCAAAGCGGCAGTGATTTTTAGCTTGAGGAAGGTCAGGCAGTGCCAAAGCTAGCACAACAGGAGCATGATCTGATATCACTATGCCCTGATAAGCACAAGAACGCGCCAGTGGTATCAGTGCATTATCAATTAAAAAGTGGTCAATCCTAGTGAAGGTATGGTGAACGTGCGAGAAGGAGTACTCTCTCTCTCTCTCGGATAGAGGGAACGCCTTACATCAGAGACACCGAAATTGGATAAAAAGGATTGAATGAATAAGGCAGACCCACCAATTGAGACAGGGTTGGGCGAAGACTGGTCCAGCATGGGATCTAACAAACAATTGAAATCCCCACCAAGTATAAGAGAGTATGAGCTCAAATCCGGGAGAGAAGAAAAAAAGCGTTCCCAAAAACCCACATCGTCCACATTTGGAGCATAGACATTGGCAAGCACCATCATTGTATTGTATAATTTCCCTGAGACAACGATAAAACGACCGTTTGTATCTGATACAACATTGTGATGCACAAACGGGATACTTTGATCCACACGTATTGAAACCCACCTGGCCTTTGCTTGGAATGAGGAATGGAAGTGCTGCCCCGCCCACCGTGACATCAGGCGAGAGTTATCAGAACCACAAATGTGTCTCTTGCAAAAAAAACAAATGCCGGTTTAAATTGTTTTATATGTGAAAATACTCTCCTCCTTTTAACAGGATGATTCAAACCCTTTACATTCCAGCTAACAAAGTTTAATGATCTATCCACTGTCTACAACTGAAACCGCAGAATGATAAACACAGAAGAAATCAAAACTCCAGGAGAATAAAGGACAAACCAGGAATGTGCTGTACATGGCTTATGTAGGTTAATAAACCAGTACTGGCATAGGAAAAGAAACCCCTCACCCATCCACCCCACAACAAGACAGCTGCCAAAGAACATAGCAGCAATTTCTTCAAAACAATCATTATTTACCCTCAAAAACGAACATCTTGTCAGTTACCCCCCATATCTTCAGCTCCTTATTGAAGTGTTAGAATGCACTCAACGATCCTAGGACCACATTTGAACTATTCCATGAGTACAAACATAATAACAAATATATATATATATATATACATATACATATAAAGTAATATAGCAGAACAAACATAAATAAACATGCTGCTTCAAAAAATTAACATAGACTCTGGCAGGTTGTACTCACTCGCATGTAGCAGTAAACTGAGTTCAACGTTGGGTGATATACTCGCATACCTACACCCAGGGTGAGTGTGATACTAATGATCAAGAAAGCTGCTCCATAACAGCTGTGGTCTGATCACCGAAATCATATATGGTAATGACCAGAGTAAAGATAGCATGTTAGTGGTTGCAAACAGCCAGGCATAGTCGTCAAGCAGTCATTTACGGTGGAACAGATGGAGGCAGGCCATCGATGTATTTCCGCGCCTCATCAGTCGAGCGGAGCCACTTCTTGTCTCTGCTTGGAAGTGTGATGCGGAGCCGTG
>NC_081148.1:2209257-2239257 GCF_958295425.1 Solea solea | reverse complement strand
TAAACATCCCTTGTCCCCGCCAGCTAGAATCACTGATTTTCTCCCTGGACTTTGGTGTGTGAGAGTGAGTGGTTTACAGACGTCTGTCTCACATGTGATCATGTGACGTAGCTGTCATAGATTTAAACTGAGCCGAGTCTTTTGTTCATGTGGCTCAAACCTGTTTTTGACGTGAGTCTGACCTGAATGAAGGTGTGGTCCACACACACACACACACACACACACACAAGCAATTATAATAATAATATTTAATATCTTTTATGCCTCTTTGTGTGTGTGAGTGGTTGTTTTGTTAAACCCAGATTAATGTGGATACAAGAAATAGTGATTACCTGTTATTGGATTATACTGCATCTCTCTCTCTGTCTGTCTCTCTCTCTGTCTGTCTCTCTGTCTGTCTCTCTCTCAGGTGGTCTTCACAGTGCTCACTCGCCCACAGTGGGGATGTTGGATTTGGGCGGTGGCTCAACTCAGATCACCTTCAGCCCTCAGGATGAGGTGAGGAGTGCAGAGGGGGTGGAGCTAGTAAAGAAAGATAGAGGAAGTTTGGTCTCTCTCTCTGTCTCTCTCTCTCTCTGTCTCTCCCTCTCTTTCACTCCTGAGTCAAACTACTTGTATGGCTCTGTCTTTGAAGCTGTAATCTGTAAATGCAACACTAATCCCAAATAAACACCCTCAGAGACGTTTGCGCGTGTGTGTGTGTGTGTGCGTGTGTGTGTGTGTGTGTGTGTGTGTGTTTCTTTGAGCAGAAAACCATCCAGACCTCGCCGATCGACTACATCAGGTCCTTCCAGATGTTCAACAGAACACACACCGTCTACACTCACAGGTACACACACACACACACACACACACAGTTCAGATTTTATGAGATGCTGCCAGTCCTGTGTGTGTGTGTGTGTGTGTGTGTGATGTTAAAATCACTGATTTTCTCGGTGGACTTTGGTGTGGGAGAGTGAGTGTGTCTCACAGTGAGATAAAGACGTTTAAACTGACACGTGACTTTATGTCTTTAAAGCTCTTTTATTCTACTTGACTCTTGACACTTTTCATGATGTTAAAACGTATTATAGTCATTAATGAAATGTGTGAAAAAAAAATGCAGTCACTTTTCATTTATTGATGATTTAGATTGATTAGAAACGGTGAAGGTGTTAGTGTTGATCCCTGTGGAACTCCGGATTCTCTACCAATGACTTTTCATGTTTATTGGTGTGTGTGTGTGTGTGTGTGTGGTTCTGGTTCTGCAGTTATCTGGGTCTGGGTCTGATGTCAGCTCGATTCGCCATCTTAGGAGGTGTCGACGGTTCACCACGTACGTATAATCCCGTCCCTCTTTTTCTTTTACTCTTGTTTTTTATTTTTTTTGTGTTGTTTTTTTAAATTTGCTTTCATCTGGCTTTAACCCCTCCCCCTCCTCCACTGCCCCCCCCAGATAAATAAGCCATTATCTAATCTTTTAATAACAGCACCAGTAAGATTAATTCCTTGTGCGGCAGCTGTTTGTGGAAGAAACATCAGCTATAACACACACGCACGCACACACACGCACACACACACACACACGCACACACACACGCACACACACACACACACACACACACACACACACAGTGTGAGTCCATAAACAACAAAATAAACGGCTTCATTTCTTTACACAGGTCAGTTTACAGCTTCTGTCGCCTATCTTACACTGAACAGAGTATGTTTATATACACTATATTAAAATAGTCTCATTTACTGATGGAGTAAAGTATATTTTATATTTCTTAATATAAAACGTGAAGTAAATATAATATTAATATTATTTACATTTAAATAATTATAGAATCAAATTACATTTATATGAATGAACAATGAATTTAAATGAAATCAATCAAAAAATGTATATTTTAAGGTGTTTATAATGCAGTATATTTATAAGTGCAGGATATTAATACTATTCTTATGTGTTCAATTATAATCCACACCACGTAAACACTTTAAATGTATATTTTATTCACTGTGAAACTCTTTATATGTCATACGTAATCTTTTGACAATGAAATGAATCTTCACTGTGACGACACACTGTTTATATTTGTTACATTATTCTGTCATTATACAGTCTGTTGTGTGAGCTACTGCCCCTCTGTGGGCCATCGAGGTACTGCAGGTGGGGCCATACAAACAGATTAAGCTTCCAATAACATGAATACATGAGACTCCTCTTTTTTGACATGTTTGTATTGTTTTATTAACATTAATATAATTATTAACATTATACAGGGTGTCCGCGGGGTCTTAAAAAGTATTTAAAGTTGATAAATGAATTTTGGGAAAATGAAGGCCCTGTTTCGATGAGGTATTACATTTGTCCATAGAGTTTGACTTGGACAAAATGCATGAATGTATTTATTGTTGAAAACAACGATGCACAGACATGCTCGCCCTGTAAGATCGGCTCAGGGCCGCCCGCGCACATGTGACGTTATGCATCTTGCGACAGCGAACGCACTACTACGCAAAATAGTATCCGAAATCGCACGAAAATGCACTCCAAAATCTTCAGACATGGGAAAATGTCAGTTTGCGGACTCCTGGTTGGAGATCCCTGAATTTCAGCAATGGCTGAAGCCTGTTGCTGTAAACACTAAATATTAAATCCTGAAATACTAAAACTTTAGAGAAGAACAGAAAGAAGAGCAGCCTCCTGCTGTCAGGCTGCAGTACCACTGAAAGAGAAGGAGGGCGACAGAGAGCAGGACTGTAGCTAAACCAGCTCTGTGTCAATAAAACTGTTCCGTTCACCATTGTTGACCAAAACTGTGACCACACTTCTCTGCATGTTTGTCAAACAGTCCCCAATAAAGACATCAGGCCAGAATGTGTGTGTGGTAGTGCATTAAGGAGAACTCCTCCCTTTAGGCGAGACCGAAGCAGGTGAACGTCACTGCTCTACAGGAAGTTTAATAACCGTGCGTTTACTGTTATGTTCTGTAGAAAAACTGACCCACAGTGACGACGCTGGTCCTCGTTTAAGTGAGCAGACAAGTATGTGTGTGTCTGAGAGTGTGTTTGGCCCCAACCAGAGAATGATGCTGAATTTAAACCACATTTTCATTTTTAAAACACTTATGGACTTTTTTAATCATCAAAATGTGGCATGGTGAGTGCTATCAGGCCACATGGTTGTTGTGGTGGTTAGACCTGGTGGAAGGACTAAATGTTCTCCTCCGTGTTGAAGATCCCTGAAGTTCAGCAATGGCTGAAGCCTGTTGCTGAGAGCTTTTTGTATATAAACTTGGACATCAACACTGTCCAAGTTTTGTTCCTTTCCAGCTTATGAGTTCCTTCATGGTGGTGCTCTACAGATTGAATTGCAAACTAAGTTAAATATGTGTTGCCGATTACAGCTTGATGTGGTGATAAGGTCTTAAAATATTTTGAGAAGGTCTCGAAAAAGTCTTACAAAGGATTCCTGCATATACCCTGTTATAGTACTCCATTATGGTGTATTTGTATTATATTATGTATGTACCGTCTGTTGTGTGAGCTACTGCCTCCCTGTGGGCCTACATGGTACTGCAGGTGGGGCCAAATAAATAAAGTGTGACCGGTGTGACTGGCTTTGTTGTCCCTCACATTGTTCTGTAGAAGGGGACGATTATTGACGTAACACCTGAACTTATGTCACTGACGTTATTAAAATGTTGAAACGTTACAAAAACATAACGATGTAAAGCATCAGCGCCCCCTGGTGGCACAGCGAGATAAATCACAAGGACTGTACGCAGAGCAGCGAGATAACGACAAAGTTACAGCAAGACATTTTTAATTGTATACAAATAAATATTGTCTGGACCAATCAGAGAGCAGCTTCTTACTGTGATCTGTGTGTGTGTGTACACAGTAGGGGGCAGCACTGAGCTGGTCAGCCCCTGCCTGGCTCCAGAGTACTCGGGCAGTTGGGAACACGCTGACGTCGTCTACACTGTGAAAGGACAAAAGGAAGGTAACGCCCACACCGCGCTCTGATTGACCACGCTTGTGTCACATGTGTCTGTGGGACAGTAGGAACCTTGTGTGTGTGTGTGTGTTCCAGGGGAGCAGGTTTACGAGGCGTGCCTCAACAAAGTGGAGAAGGTCGTTTACAAGAAGGTGATGAAGGCGTCAGAGGCTGCGGACATGGACTTCTACGCTTTCTCCTACTACTACGACCGCGCTGTGGACCTGCACATGATCGGTGAGGGGTCAGAGGTCAGGGGGAGGCGGGAGGGAGGGAGTTACACACAGAGAGAGAGTGTGTGTGTGTGTGTGTGTGTACCATGGTCATGTGATCACATGAACTGATGACTTATGTGTGTTCAGATGAAAAAAAAGGAGGAGTCATCAAAGTGATGGATTTCATCGATGCAGCTAAATCAGGTGAGTCGCTGCCACCTGGTGTCTGATTCTACAACTGCACCTGTTACATTACACAAACGTCAGAGCTGATCATGTGACTTGTCTCTGCAGTGTGCAGCGCTGAGTCCATCAGTCCACAACAGGACCCGTTCTTGTGTCTGGACCTGGTCTACATCACAGTCCTGCTGCAGGAGCTCGGGTTCCCTCCACACAAACAACTGAAGGTAAGAACCACACACACCAGAACCTGGACCACATACAACACTGTCTGTAGTTCATCTGTCACATGATGTCACTTCCTGTTCTGTCCCAAATGTGTGTGTGTGTGTGTGTGTGTGTGTGTGTGTGCGCGTGCATGCTCTAGTTGGCCAGGACCATTAACAGTGTAGAGACCAGTTGGGCTCTCGGGGCCACGTTTCACTACATCGACTCACTGAAGAGAAACTGATGACATCACACTGAGCCACCATAAGCGGGCGGAGCCAACGGTACGGCAGATCTGCTGCTTCCTGTTTCTGTGACGTCATGGAAACCAGACGATTGGTGATCACTCCTTGTTTTGAAATGCTGAAGTAATAATCAAAGACTTTCTGTCCACACGGGGGCACTGCTGATCATGTGACTGTCACATGTCAAACATGAAGTTTAAAAGAAATATGTGATTGTTTACATTTTACCTGATTAAAGGGGGTTTGTCGGGGGTGGGACTTATATGTAAATATCTAACACGACTGTGACCTTTGACCTCGTTCTTGAATCGGATTGTTGGGTTTGTGTCGACAGCGACTGTGATTGTTTATTTTAGTGCCAAACCTCAGTGAGAAAACGTTTGCTAAATAAAACATGATTTACACTCACACACGTTATTGATTATTGATGCTGATCTATAAAAATGTCTGTGCACCCTCCTGCCACCAGGGGGCGTCTGAGAGCCTTACATTAGCTCCAGTGGTGAAACGGTGTGAAAGAAAAGAAACAAACTTTGAGACAAAAGCTTTTTATTGACAAACACCTGTCCTGCAGGGACAGGAAAGGGGCGTGGCCATAATGAAATAGGACGCGGGGTCTCAAAGGAAAGCATCGCACCACTCCTTCAGGCACTGAGCGCAGGATCCTGCCTGACGACTGTTTGCTCCGCTCACGTCTTTGAGCCAATCAGTGAACATCTCTGTGTCTTTCTTCAGCAGCAGGAACTGACCCAGCACCACGTACGCCTGCACACGCACGGGAAAAACACAGGAAAATGACATGAAAGTCCCGTAACAAAGAAAAATGTGTGCACAACAAAAACACATGAAAGTGTCACAGAAAACAGTAAAACATGCAATAAAATGACACAATGACAACACTGAACTGAAACATGTAAAAAGGAAAACGTGAAACAAACGACGTGAAAATGACGCTGAAAACACGGGAAATTGACATAAAACAAAGTCGTTACAAAAGACACCAAAAAACTGAAAACGTACACAAAAACGCGTGAAACTTGACAGTGAAAACTGGCCTCCTGGGGGCGCTACGCACTAAAGTCAATGTGCGTTTATTGAATAAATATTTATTGATAAATGTGCTGACCTTATCAAAACCCTGCTCCTCCAGCTTTTTTCCCAGAATCCCTCCGATTCCCGACAGCGACGTCACCGACTTGTCGCCCATCGGCTCACCGACAAAGTCGCGATGTTTCTGAGACGTGGTCGACATCTTCACTGAATACAAAACAATCAGTGAGACTGATTTTTGATCAGAGTGACTCAGCCCTTTTGATTATTTCACATTTCATCTGATTAAAGTGAAACCACTCACTCTCCCACACCAAACAAATCAGTGATTTTAACGTCACACACACACACAACCAGGAGATGTTGATCACTAAGTTCAAATGTCTTATTTTGTCAATTCGGCTTTTAAAATACTTTGTTCAGATTAACCTCAGTGACACAAAGTGACCACACGAGGCAGCAGAGGACCAGCAGCTCCTGTGTCTCCGCGAGCTAAAATCACTGATTTTCTCTATGGACTTTGGTGTGGGATGTTTACAAACTTCCGTTTCCTGTTGGAAAAGTCTGTCTAGCAGTGAGATAAAGTCGTAAACAAGCTCTGAAGATATCGTAGATTTTCTGAGCTTTTCTTAAAGAGACAGCAGCAGCAGCAGCAGCAGCTCCCGGTTCACAGGATCCGGGTCCGCAGCTCTGGTGTGAACCTGCCGACCCACATTTCACTGCCGTTCAAACTCAAACACGGACCATTTTGTTCACTGCGCACGTTATAAAGTTCGCGGAGGAAGGATTCACTCACCTGACTTAAACGCGCCGTAAACCGCGCGGGAATCACGCAAAAATGGAAGAAAACAAAAAACTAAATCGAGCACCAAACTTTTTTTTTTAATTTAAACTGGAGGCGTTTTATTCTGAAACCCGGAAAACGACTGACGTCCCAGGCACGACGTCACGACGCAGAGAGTCAAAGATGGTTTGCAGTGAAGATGACTCACTCGGTAACAATGTAACAGTAATTAATTTCCTTAAATTTGTTGATTTAATTAAACTCCGGTCACATTTGTTACACAGTAAATGAGTCTTACTCAAAGTACTCTTCGGTTTTCATCGGCGGACATGTTGTTTGTGAGAGAGAACGCTTAGGGCGTTATTATCGACTAGTGTCAGCAGCTACAACAGCTAACAGTGGTTAGCCCCCGGACAGTTGTCGTTCATGTGTTTTTCCGCATTGTTCGAGTGGAACTGGGTCAACATGTAAGTCTTTGACTTAAAAGTATGTTAGTTTACGTCTGTATTTCTGAAAGAACTCAGGAACAGCTTCAGAGTGAGACCTCTTACTGTTGAAGTTATTAGTTGTTGTTTGTTTTTTTACATTCCACTGGTAGCCCCGCCCTCGCTCGTGTGTCCCGCCCACTCTCAAACTTCTCAAAGTGGGTGTGACTGCGTGTTTTCGTCTTGCTCTACCTGTCAGGTGTGGCGCTGTTAGCGGGAGCTCAGCGTGGCTCAGTCCGCCTTCTGCGCTCCCTTCGCGGCCTCACTTGGTCCCTGACTCCTCGTAGAAAATGGCGGCTCCGCTGAGTGACCTGGAGAAGCGAAAGCAGATCAGTGTTCGCGGCATCGCCGGCGTCGGAGACGTCGCTGAGATCAAGCGGACTT
Source organism: Solea solea (assembly GCF_958295425.1). Classification (NCBI taxonomy): domain Eukaryota; kingdom Metazoa; phylum Chordata; class Actinopteri; order Pleuronectiformes; family Soleidae; genus Solea; species Solea solea. The sequence continues at coordinate 2,231,719 of NC_081148.1, read as the reverse complement.
TTAACCGACACCTGCACTTCACGCTGGTGAAGGACAGAAACGTAGCGACGCCTCGGGACTACTACTTCGCCCTGGCCCACACCGTCCGGGACCACCTGGTGGGCCGCTGGATCCGGACCCAGCAGTACTACTACGAGACAGACCCAAAGGTAGGAGCAGCAAGAGCCCACAAACAACGCCTGCTGTCCGGCGTAGATGCCACACGCCGAACTCCACGTACAAAACATCCGGTTTTCAAATACTTTCTAATATGTACTTTTCCCTGTTGTAGAAACAAAACATTGATTCGGCACAAAGTTAAGAACCGAATGTGTCTTTGTTTTAGTAAATGTTAAGTTGTTGGTGACCGTCGTAAGCCTCTGCGAACTGATTATTTGGTCTATATGCCATCATTCAGAGGTGTTAATAATATATCCATGTTAATAATGTCTTATATAAGGCTTAATTATTTAGACACGTGACAGTTATCAACGGAATTTGTTTTTTTATAGACTTTTTTATTGGAAGCTATTTCACAGCAGAGCACCTAACAAAAGTCTTCCATTCCTCAGCTTTTTACCCCTCCCACATTCCCACCCCACCCAAGGAGATTGTTTTTTGTTGTTATTTATTTTTTTGGTCTTTTTCTTTTCTTTACCTTCACCTTGTTTTTTTTAACCACTTCGGTTGACCCAGAACCAGGGGACAGGTGTGGTTTCAGGTGTGTTGTGATGGGCAGTGATGTGTCTCTTGTGTCTCTTGTGTCCTCAGAGGGTTTATTATCTGTCTCTGGAGTTCTACATGGGTCGAACGCTGCAGAACACCATGATCAACCTGGGCCTGCAGAACACCTGCGACGAGGCCATTTACCAGGTAAACAAACACTCACCTTCACCTTCCTTCAGCTTCCTCCTCCTCTTCTTCAACTGCTCCGCCCACTCACCTGAGTAATGATGAACTTCCTGCTAATGTCTCACACTGTCATGTGTGTGTGTGTGTGTGTGTGTGTGTGTGTGTAGTTGGGTCTGGACCTGGAGGAGCTGGAGGACATTGAGGAGGACGCTGGTCTCGGTAATGGAGGTCTGGGACGACTGGCAGGTAAGCGGACACGTCACATGAGCGCGTTATTAATCGTTGATTAAAATAAGGATCCACTGATGTCATCATGGATGAAGCTCCGCCTCTTCCTCCCGCGCAGCCTGTTTCTTAGACTCCATGGCGACGCTCGGTCTCGCGGCGAATGGCTACGGGATCCGCTACGAGTTTGGCATCTTCAACCAGAAGATTAGCAATGGCTGGCAGGTATGCTAATGCTATGCTAACACACGCCAATAACACGCTAGTGACACTTTAATTGCTAACAACATGTTTAGCTAAGTGTTAACAATATGATCGTACATATTTGATAAAATGTTAATAAGATGTTAATACCACACAATTTCATGGTAATGCCACAGCAGGCTAATAGCACATTAGCAACTGTCTAAAACCCACCAATAACATGCTAATATTAATTGTATTTAATTGTTTAATTAATCAATTAATTAATTAATTAATTAATTAATTAATTAATCAATCAATCAATCAATCAATCAATCAATCAATCAATCAATCTATTTATTTATTTATTTATTTATTTATTTATTTATTTGATCTTAATAATATGGAAATAATTCACTAATAACAGCTTTGACCACTAATGGACCAGCTAATGTGCCAATAAAAATTTAATAACATGCTAACACACTAATAACACAGTAATAACAGTGTCTAGCACACAATAACATGCTAATGACACAGTAGTAACACACTTATAATGTGCTAACAGGCTATCAAACAGTAACAACGGCATGTAGCACGCTAATAACATAGCTGTAATATAGTAATAACAGGTTAACAACACACCAATAACATACTAATAACACAGTGGTCCCATGAGTTTTAACTCACACACCTGTAGTGTAAGTACACCAGGTGTGAAGGAGACGTGCGATTGGCCAATGTGTTGCTCCGCCCCCCTCAGGTGGAGGAAGCAGATGATTGGCTGAGGTATGGAAACCCCTGGGAGAAGGCGCGGCCTGAGTACATGCTGCCCGTTCACTTCTACGGTCAGGTGGACACGACGGAGACGGGAGTGAAGTGGTTGGACACACAGGTCAGAGGACAAATGTCCACATGAGGAACCTTTACCTGTACCTGAATGATGACTGTCAGAGTGTGTGTGTGTGTGTGTGTGCACAGGTGGTGTTGGCGATGCCCTATGACACGCCTGTACCTGGTTACCGTAACAACACGGTGAACACGATGAGGCTGTGGTCGGCGAAAGCGCCGAATGATTTCAAACTGCACAACTGTGAGTTTAACTGTGACATCACACACTGTCCACAGCTGTGACTGTCTGCAGCTGATGACATCACACATGTGTCCCCGTCTGTGTCCCCAGTTAATACAGGAGGTTACATTGAAGCTGTTCTGGACAGGAACCTGGCAGAGAACATCTCCAGAGTCCTCTACCCCAACGACAACGTAAGTCTGTCTGTCTGTCTGTGTGTCCCAACTGTCTCTCGGGTGTCCCAACTGTCTCTCGGGTGTCCCAACTGTCTCTCGGGTGTCCTGTTTGTCCTCAGTTCTTTGAGGGGAAAGAGCTGCGTCTGAAGCAGGAGTACTTCCTGGTGGCAGCGTCCCTGCAGGACATCATCCGCAGGTTCAAGTCGTCCAAGTTTGGCTGCAGAGACCCGGTGAGGACGTCCTTCGACACGTTCCCCGACAAGGTGAGACAAAAAAAAGACGAGACGTCCACACAGACCGCAGTCCAACAGCTTCTGCTTCTGTTGGGATGGAGACTCACTGTGTGCTCACCTGCGCCCTCAGGTGGCGATCCAGCTGAACGACACCCACCCGGCCCTCGCCATCCCCGAGCTGATGAGGATCCTGGTGGACGTGGAGAAGGTGGACTGGGACAAGGTGAGGCCCAGGCCCAGGACCAGGACCAGGACAGGGTTGGTCTGAATCATGGACATCGTCACACCTGTGTGTGTGTGTGTGTGTGTGTGTGTGTGTGTGCGCGCAGGCGTGGGACATCACGTGTCGTACGTGTGCTTACACAAACCACACGGTTCTTCCTGAGGCTCTGGAGAGATGGACTGTTCCCATGTTTGAACAACTGCTGCCGAGACATCTGCTCATCATCTATGAGATCAACCAGAGACACCTGGACGTAAGAGACAGACGCAGACTCTCTCTCTCTCACACACTCACTCTCTCTCTCTTTCACACACTTACTCTCTCTCTCTCTCTCTCTCTCTCTCTCTCTCTCTCTCTCCCCCCTCTCTCTCCCTCTCAGAGAATCAGGTCCATGTTTCCCGGGGACAGCGAGCGTCTCCGCCGCATGTCTCTGATCGAGGAGAGTTCCCCAAAGAGGATCAACATGGCTCATCTGTGTGTGGTCGGATCACACGCTGTCAACGGTGTCGCTCAGATTCACTCTGACATCGTCAAGAACACAGTGTGAGTGAGTGAGTGAGTGTACATGAACACGTGAACACGTGAACATGTGAACACATGAAACGAGTGAGTGAGCTGTGTTGTTGTGTTCAGGTGTAGTCTGAAACGTTGTCTTCTGCAGGTTCAAAGACTTTTATGAAGTTGATCCTCAGAAGTTTCAGAATAAAACAAACGGTGTAACTCCTCGACGCTGGCTGCTGCTCTGTAACCGTGGCCTCGCTGATGTCATCACCGAGGTATGACATCACCACATGGTTCAGGGTCAAATGTCACTTCAGGGCGATGACCTGGTCTTTTTGTCCCTCAGAGAATCGGGGACGGTTTCCTTGGCGACCTGCTGCAGCTGAAGAAGATCCTTCAGTTTGTGGATGACGACTCTTTCATCAGAGGTGTGGCCAAAGTCAAACAGGTACAAACGCAGGCGTCTCATTGGCCCTCAGTCTCCTGACCTGCAGCGTGTCCCTGTCTAATGCCGCGTCTCTCTCTCTGTCCCTCTGTCTGTCTCTGAACAGGAGAACAAACTCAAGTTCGCCTCCTACCTGCAGAAGGAGACGCAGCAGCGTGTGAATCCTGAATCCATGTTTGACGTCCAGGTGAAGAGGATCCACGAGTACAAGAGACAAGTGCTTAACGTCCTGCACGTCATCACACTCTACAACAGTGAGAGGCTCCGCCCATTGTGATGACTCACTGTCTCCGCCCCCTGCTGGTCACACTGTGTTTGTCTTTCAGGACTGAAACTGGAGCCTGACACGGAGTTTGTTCCCAGGACAGTGATGATCGGAGGCAAGGTATGAACACGTGAATACATGCACATGTGAACGCGTGAACGCGTGCATGCGTGAATACATGAACATGTGAACACGTGCACATGTGAATACATGAACGCGTGAATACATGAGCATGTGAACATGTAAACACATGAACATGTGAATACATGAACAGGTGCACATGTGAATACATGAACAAGTGAACACATGAACACGTGCACATGTGAATACATGAACGCGTGAATACATGAACGTGTGAATACATGAGCACGTGAATACATGAACATGTGAATACATGAGTATGTGAATATGTGAACACATGAATACGTGAACACATGAACATGTGAATACATGAGCACGTGAACACATGAATACGTGAACACGTGAATAGATGAACATGGGAATACGTGAACATGTGAATAGATGAACACGTGAACATGTGAATAGATGAACATAGGAACACGTGCACATGTGAACACGAACACGTGCACATGTGAAAACATGAACATGTGAAAACATGAACATGTGAACACATGCACATGTGAATACGTGAACATGTGAACACATGAACATGTGAATACGTGAACACAAACACGTGCATATGTGAATACATGAACATGTGCACATGTGAATACGTGAACACGTGAATACGTGAACACATGAATAGATGAACATGTGAATACATGAACATGTGATGATGTGAACACATGAACATGTGAACACATGAATACGTGAACATGTGACCTGGACAAAGATGAATGCACAGAGGTTGTGGTTTTGTGTCAAAGTTTGAATTTTGTCTCTTTTGTCTGTCTGTCTGTCTGTCTGTGTGTGTGTGTGTCTGTGTGTCACCTGTAGGCGGCGCCAGGTTACCATGTGGCAAAGCTGATCATTAAACTGATCACTTCAGTGGGTCATGTGATCAATAATGATCCTGCAGTGGACGACAAACTCAAAGTGATTTACCTGGAAAACTACAGAGTGTCTCTGGCTGAGAAAGGTCAGTGTCCGCCTGTCCGTCTCTGTGTGTGTCTCTCTGTGCAGCGGTTGTCATGGTAACAGGCGTGTGATGTCCTCAGTTGTCCCGGCCACTGACCTGTCAGAGCAGATCTCCACAGCAGGGACAGAAGCTTCTGGAACAGGAAACATGAAGCTGATGATGAACGGAGCTTTGACCATCGGGACGATGGACGGGGCCACGGTGGAGATGGTGGACGAAGCCGGAGAGGACAACGTCTTCATCTTTGGCCTGAGGGTGGAGGACGTGGAGGACATGGACAGGAAGGGGTGAGGAGGACGTCCTGTCAAACCTCTGAGACTTTTTTTCACTTACGATAAACCTTTTTAAGTTTTTACGTTTGTTTTTACGACATTCTCACTTTGTACGTTTGGACTTTATCTGAAGTAGTAGCATAAATGTAATAATGCGAAAATATTGTGATAAAGTCAAACCTTTGAGGATTTTTATGACTTTTTGTGGGATTTTAATAATTTAGTTTTTTATTTTATTTTACGATGATCTCATGACCTTTGACCTTTGACTACATTGTTACGACTTTAGTTTTTCACTTTGAGTTTGAACATTTGACGTCTTATTGTGCGTTGATTCCACGACCTTTGACTTTCTGACGTCTTTATGTTTTTGACATTTTAACGATGCAACATTTGACGCATTTGTTCAAACCAAATTATCGTACGTCTTCTTTTTTTTTTTTTATATCGATGAATGGCAGATATAACGCCAGAGTGTTCTACGAGCGTCTGCCGGAGCTGAAACTGGCCGTGGATCAGATCCAGAACGGCTTCTTCAGTCCCACAGAACCAGGACTCTTCAGAGACCTGGTCCACATGTTGATGAACCACGACAGGTACAGACAGACAGACAGACAGACAGACAGACAGACAGACAGACAGACAGACAGACAGACAGACAGACTCACTCCACCGTCTTTAACTGACGTTCATGTCCTCACGTGTCCCTCATGTCTCCTTCAGGTTTAAGGTTTTCGCAGACTTTGAGTCGTACGTGCGGTGTCAGCAGCGAGTCAGTGACCTCTACAAGGTCAGCACACGTGTGATCAGCCCTTCACTCGTTGATCGCACATCAGTTATTGATCGATCGGCTGTTTTGTGTGCAGGATCCCAGAGAGTGGACGAGGAAGGTGATCCGAAACATCGCGGCGTCGGGAAAGTTCTCCAGCGACCGAACCATCGCTCAGTACGCCTCTGAGATCTGGGGAGTGGAACCGTCCGGCGTGAAGATCCCGCCGCCCAACGAGCCGCCGCTCGAACTTCATAAGTGATCATCAGCGAGAGGAGAGAAAACCCGATCAAACGCCGACGTGTCTTCATTAATGTGAATTTTATACTGTAGCCTTTGATTTATGTTAAAACAAACCTCACGATGTTCAGTAGTGACATCACAGCTAAAGCTCAGCATGATGTCATCACACATTAAACGGACAGTTCAGTGTTTTGTTTTTTTAAACGTGTGGCTGTGAGCGCCGCCCCTTAATGTGATATCTAGGTCACATGTTCACGTCTTTAACTCACTGTTGGACGTTTGTAAACCACTCACTCTCCCACACCAAACCCCATAGAGGAAATCAGTGATTTTAACTTAACACACAAGAGTTGTTGGTCCTCTGCTGCCTCGTGAGGTCACTTTGTGTCACTTGCATAAACTTAAACGGGATTTCAAACACTGAAGTGATCAACAACTCCTGTGGGCTGTGACGTTAAAATCACTGATTTTCTCTATGGGGTTTGGTGTGGGAGAGTGAGTGATAATCTTGATAAACTTCAGTCCAACAGTGACTTAAAGACGTGAACATGAGTCTTTTTTTTATGGCTAAAATCAGTTCCTGGTTCTCAGCAGCAGGGGGCGCTCACAGCACTTCATCCAACCATATGTTCAAACACTTTAAAGGCACTTTTCTTTTGATTTTATGATGAATTACCTCATGTCATTTAAACCTTAAATCTGACGTAAATGTGAACAGAGCAGGGGATTCTGCCATATAAATTTATAGATGCATTATGGGAAATGAAGTCCAGTCAGAATCAGTGTTCACTCTTCATTATGTACTGTATTCTCCACACACACGACTGCAGCTGAAAATAAAGTTTTGACCAAATCAGTCACATGACATTGTTTCGTTTGTAACCAAAAAAAACCCCACAGACGTAAGAAAAGAAGAAATATTTAATTCATAATTCAAGTCATAACAGGTTTTTAAAAACAGTGAAGTAAAGAAAAGAAGGTGGTCTTTTTGTTCCCAAGATCATTAAAAGAAAAAAGATTTGAGCTTTGGAAAACACTGATACTGGTCAGTGTCTGTGTGTGAGTGAGATAATCGTCCTTTGTCCTCACTGAACAGGAGGAGCCGAGCCCAGGAAATCACTGAGGGGAAGAAAGAACAACGACCATGAGCGCCACCTTCAGGAAGCTACGTCGTCCAAAACGAGACTAAAGTCACAGTTTGCTACGTCGTCCAAAAGGAGACTAAAGTCACAGTTTGCTACGTCGTCCAAAAGGAGACAAAAGTCACAGTTTGCTACGTCGTCCAAAAGGAGACAAAAGTCACAGTTTGCTACGTCGTCCAAAAGGAGACTTAAGTCACAGTTTGCTACGTCGTCCAAAAGGAGACTAAAGTCACAGTTTGCTACGTCGTCCAAAAGGAGACAAAAGTCACAGTTTGCTACGCCGTCCAAAAGGAGACAAAAGTCACAGTTTGCTACGTCGTCCAAAAGGAGACTAAAGTCACAGTTTGCTACGTCGTCCAAAAGGAGACAAAAGTCACAGTTTGCTACGTCGTCCAAAAGGAGACTAAAGTCACAGTTTGCTACGTCGTCCAAAACGAGACTAAAGTCACAGTTTGCTACGTCGTCCAAAAGGAGACAAAAGTCACAGTTTGCTACGTCGTCCAAAAGGAGACTAAAGTCACAGTTTGCTACGTCGTCCAAAAGGAGACAAAAGTCACAGTTTGCTACGCCGTCCAAAAGGAGACTAAAGTCACAGTTTGCTACGCCGTCCAAAACGAGACTAAAGTCACAGTTTGCTACGTCGTCCAAAACGAGACTAAAGTCACAGTTTGCTACGTCGTCCAAAAGGAGACAAAAGTCACAGTTTGCTACGTCGTCCAAAAGGAGACTTAAGTCACAGTTTGCTACGTCGTCCAAAAGGAGACTAAAGTCACAGTTTGCTACGTCGTCCAAAAGGAGACAAAAGTCACAGTTTGCTACGCCGTCCAAAACGAGACTAAAGTCACAGTTTGCTACGTCGTCCAAAAGGAGACTAAAGTCACAGTTTGCTACGTCGTCCAAAAGGAGACAAAAGTCACAGTTTGCTACGTCGTCCAAAAGGAGACTAAAGTCACAGTTTGCTACGTCGTCCAAAACGAGACTAAAGTCACAGTTTGCTACGTCGTCCAAAAGGAGACAAAAGTCACAGTTTGCTACGTCGTCCAAAAGGAGACTAAAGTCACAGTTTGCTACGTCGTCCAAAAGGAGACTAAAGTCACAGTTTGCTACGTCGTCCAAAAGGAGACAAAAGTCACAGTTTGCTACGTCGTCCAAAAGGAGACTAAAGTCACAGTTTGCTACTTCGTCCATAAGGAGACTAAAGTCACAGTTTGCTACGTCGTCCAAAAGGAGACAAAAGTCACAGTTTGCTACGTCGTCCATAAGGAGACTAAAGTCACAGTTTGCTACGTCGTCCATAAGGAGACAAAAGTCACAGTTTGCTACGCCGTCCAAAAGGAGACTAAAGCCACAGTTTGCTACGCCGTCCAAAAGGAGACTAAAGTCACAGTTTGCTACGTCGTCCAAAAGGAGACTAAAGTCACAGTTTGCTACGTCGTCCAAAAGGAGACTAAAGTCACAGTTTGCTACGTCGTCCAAAACGAGACTAAAGTCACAGTTTGCTACGTCGTCCAAAGGGAGACAAAAGTCACAGTTTGCTACGCCGTCCAAAAGGAGACAAAAGTCACAGTTTGCTACGTCGTCCAAAAGGAGACTAAAGTCACAGTTTGCTACGTCGTCCAAAACGAGACTAAAGTCACAGTTTGCTACGTCGTCCAAAACGAGACTAAAGTCACAGTTTGCTACGCCGTCCAAAAGGAGACTAAAGTCACAGTTTGCTACGTCGTCCAAAAGGAGACTAAAGTCACAGTTTGCTACGCCGTCCAAAAGGAGACTAAAGTCACAGTTTGCTACGCCGTCCAAAACGAGACTAAAGTCACAGTTTGCTACGTCGTCCAAAACGAGACTAAAGTCACAGTTTGCTACGTCGTCCAAAAGGAGACTAAAGTCACAGTTTGCTACTTCGTCCATAAGGAGACTAAAGTCACAGTTTGCTACGTCGTCCAAAAGGAGACAAAAGTCACAGTTTGCTACGTCGTCCATAAGGAGACAAAAGTCACAGTTTGCTACGCCGTCCAAAAGGAGACTAAAGTCACAGTTTGCTACGTCGTCCAAAAGGAGACTAAAGTCACAGTTTGCTACGCCGTCCAAAAGGAGACTAAAGTCACAGTTTGCTACGTCGTCCAAAAGGAGACTAAAGTCACAGTTTGCTACTTCGTCCATAAGGAGACTAAAGTCACAGTTTGCTACGTCGTCCAAAAGGAGACAAAAGTCACAGTTTGCTACGTCGTCCATAAGGAGACTAAAGTCACAGTTTGCTACGTCGTCCATAAGGAGACAAAAGTCACAGTTTGCTACGCCGGCCAAAAGGAGACTTAAGTCACAGTTTGCTACGCCGTCCAAAAGGAGACTAAAGTCACAGTTTGCTACGTCGTCCAAAAGGAGACTAAAGTCACAGTTTGCTACGTCGTCCAAAAGGAGACTAAAGTCACAGTTTGCTACGTCGTCCAAAACGAGACTAAAGTCACAGTTTGCTACGTTGTCCAAAAGGAGACAAAAGTCAGAGTTTGCTACGTCGTCCAAAAGGAGACAAAAGTCACAGTTTGCTACGTCGTCCAAAAGGAGACTTAAGTCACAGTTTGCTACGTCGTCCAAAAGGAGACTAAAGTCACAGTTTGCTACGTCGTCCAAAAGGAGACAAAAGTCACAGTTTGCTACGCCGTCCAAAACGAGACTAAAGTCACAGTTTGCTACGTCGTCCAAAAGGAGACTAAAGTCACAGTTTGCTACGTCGTCCAAAAGGAGACAAAAGTCACAGTTTGCTACGTCGTCCAAAAGGAGACTAAAGTCACAGTTTGCTACGTCGTCCAAAACGAGACTAAAGTCACAGTTTGCTACGTCGTCCAAAAGGAGACAAAAGTCACAGTTTGCTACGTCGTCCAAAAGGAGACTAAAGTCACAGTTTGCTACGTCGTCCAAAAGGAGACAAAAGTCACAGTTTGCTACGCCGTCCAAAACGAGACTAAAGTCACAGTTTGCTACGTCGTCCAAAACGAGACTAAAGTCACAGTTTGCTACGTCGTCCAAAAGGAGACAAAAGTCACAGTTTGCTACGTCGTCCAAAAGGAGACTTAAGTCACAGTTTGCTACGTCGTCCAAAAGGAGACTAAAGTCACAGTTTGCTACGTCGTCCAAAAGGAGACAAAAGTCACAGTTTGCTACGCCGTCCAAAACGAGACTAAAGTCACAGTTTGCTACGTCGTCCAAAAGGAGACTAAAGTCACAGTTTGCTACGTCGTCCAAAAGGAGACAAAAGTCACAGTTTGCTACGTCGTCCAAAAGGAGACTAAAGTCACAGTTTGCTACGTCGTCCAAAACGAGACTAAAGTCACAGTTTGCTACGTCGTCCAAAAGGAGACAAAAGTCACAGTTTGCTACGTCGTCCAAAAGGAGACTAAAGTCACAGTTTGCTACGTCGTCCAAAAGGAGACTAAAGTCACAGTTTGCTACGTCGTCCAAAAGGAGACAAAAGTCACAGTTTGCTACGTCGTCCAAAAGGAGACTAAAGTCACAGTTTGCTACTTCGTCCATAAGGAGACTAAAGTCACAGTTTGCTACGTCGTCCAAAAGGAGACAAAAGTCACAGTTTGCTACGTCGTCCATAAGGAGACTAAAGTCACAGTTTGCTACGTCGTCCATAAGGAGACAAAAGTCACAGTTTGCTACGCCGTCCAAAAGGAGACTAAAGCCACAGTTTGCTACGCCGTCCAAAAGGAGACTAAAGTCACAGTTTGCTACGTCGTCCAAAAGGAGACTAAAGTCACAGTTTGCTACGTCGTCCAAAAGGAGACTAAAGTCACAGTTTGCTACGTCGTCCAAAACGAGACTAAAGTCACAGTTTGCTACGTCGTCCAAAGGGAGACAAAAGTCACAGTTTGCTACGCCGTCCAAAAGGAGACAAAAGTCACAGTTTGCTACGTCGTCCAAAAGGAGACTAAAGTCACAGTTTGCTACGTCGTCCAAAACGAGACTAAAGTCACAGTTTGCTACGTCGTCCAAAACGAGACTAAAGTCACAGTTTGCTACGCCGTCCAAAAGGAGACTAAAGTCACAGTTTGCTACGTCGTCCAAAAGGAGACTAAAGTCACAGTTTGCTACGCCGTCCAAAAGGAGACTAAAGTCACAGTTTGCTACGCCGTCCAAAACGAGACTAAAGTCACAGTTTGCTACGTCGTCCAAAACGAGACTAAAGTCACAGTTTGCTACGTCGTCCAAAAGGAGACTAAAGTCACAGTTTGCTACTTCGTCCATAAGGAGACTAAAGTCACAGTTTGCTACGTCGTCCAAAAGGAGACAAAAGTCACAGTTTGCTACGTCGTCCATAAGGAGACAAAAGTCACAGTTTGCTACGCCGTCCAAAAGGAGACTAAAGTCACAGTTTGCTACGTCGTCCAAAAGGAGACTAAAGTCACAGTTTGCTACGCCGTCCAAAAGGAGACTAAAGTCACAGTTTGCTACGTCGTCCAAAAGGAGACTAAAGTCACAGTTTGCTACTTCGTCCATAAGGAGACTAAAGTCACAGTTTGCTACGTCGTCCAAAAGGAGACAAAAGTCACAGTTTGCTACGTCGTCCATAAGGAGACTAAAGTCACAGTTTGCTACGTCGTCCATAAGGAGACAAAAGTCACAGTTTGCTACGCCGTCCAAAAGGAGACTTAAGTCACAGTTTGCTACGCCGTCCAAAAGGAGACTAAAGTCACAGTTTGCTACGTCGTCCAAAAGGAGACTAAAGTCACAGTTTGCTACGTCGTCCAAAAGGAGACTAAAGTCACAGTTTGCTACGTCGTCCAAAACGAGACTAAAGTCACAGTTTGCTACGTCGTCCAAAACGAGACTAAAGTCACAGTTTGCTACGTCGTCCAAAACGAGACTAAAGTCACAGTTTGCTACGTCGTCCAAAACGAGACTAAAGTCACAGTTTGCTACGTCGTCCAAAAGGAGACTAAAGTCAAAGTTTGCTACGTCGTCCAAAGCGAGACTAAAGTCACAGTTTGCTACGTCGTCCAAAAGGAGACTAAAGTCAAAGTTTGCTACGTCGTCCAAAGCGAGACTAAAGTCACAGTTTGCTACGTCGTCCAAAAGGAGACTAAAGTCACAGTTTGCTACGTCGTCCAAAAGGAGACTAAAGTCACAGTTTGCTACGTCGTCCAAAAGGAGACTAAAGTCACAGTTTGCTACGTCGTCCAAAAGGAGACTAAAGTCACAGTTTGCTACGTCGTCCATAAGGAGACTAAAGTCACAGTTTGCTACGCCTTCCAAAACGAGACTAAAGTCACAGTTTGCTACGCCGTCCAAAAGGAGACAAAAGTCACAGTTTGCTACGTCGTCCAAAAGGAGACTAAAGTCACAGTTTGCTACTTCGTCCATAAGGAGACTAAAGTCACAGTTTGCTACGTCGTCCAAAAGGAGACTAAAGTCACAGTTTGCTACGTCGTCCAAAAGGAGACTAAAGTCACAGTTTGCTACGTCGTCCAAAACGAGACTAAAGTCACAGTTTGCTACGTCGTCCAAAAGGAGACTAAAGTCACAGTTTGCTACGTCGTCCAAAACGAGACTAAAGTCACAGTTTGCTACGTAGTCCAAAACGAGACTAAAGTCACAGTTTGCTACGTCGTCCAAAAGGAGACAAAAGTCACAGTTTGCTACGTCGTACTAAACGAGACTAAAGTCACAGTTTGCTACGTCGTCCAAAACGAGACTAAAGTCACAGTTTGCTACGTCGTCCAAAAGGAGACAAAAGTCACAGTTTGCTACGTCGTCCAAAAGGAGACTAAAGTCACAGTTTGCTACGTAGTCCAAAACGAGACTAAAGTCACAGTTTGCTACGTCGTCCAAAAGGAGACAAAAGTCACAGTTTGCTACGTCGTCCAAAACGAGACTAAAGTCACAGTTTGCTACGTCGTCCAAAACGAGACTAAAGTCACAGTTTGCTACGTAGTCCAAAACGAGACTAAAGTCACAGTTTGCTACGTCGTCCAAAAGGAGACAAAAGTCACAGTTTGCTACGTCGTCCAAAAGGAGACTAAAGTCACAGTTTGCTACGTCGTCCAAAACGAGACTAAAGTCACAGTTTGCTACGTCGTCCAAAAGGAGACAAAAGTCACAGTTTGCTACGTCGTCCATAAGGAGACTAAAGTCACAGTTTGCTACGTCGTCCAAAAGGAGACTAAAGTCACAGTTTGCTACGTCGTCCAAAAGGAGACTAAAGTCACAGTTTGCTACGTCGTCCAAAAGGAGACAAAAGTCACAGTTTGCTACGTCGTCCAAAAGGAGACTAAAGTCACAGTTTGCTACTTCGTCCATAAGGAGACTAAAGTCACAGTTTGCTACGTCGTCCAAAAGGAGACAAAAGTCACAGTTTGCTACGTCGTCCATAAGGAGACTAAAGTCACAGTTTGCTACGTCGTCCATAAGGAGACAAAAGTCACAGTTTGCTACGCCGTCCAAAAGGAGACTAAAGCCACAGTTTGCTACGCCGTCCAAAAGGAGACTAAAGTCACAGTTTGCTACGTCGTCCAAAAGGAGACTAAAGTCACAGTTTGCTACGTCGTCCAAAAGGAGACTAAAGTCACAGTTTGCTACGTCGTCCAAAAGGAGACTAAAGTCACAGTTTGCTACGTCGTCCAAAACGAGACTAAAGTCACAGTTTGCTACGTCGTCCAAAAGGAGACAAAAGTCACAGTTTGCTACGCCGTCCAAAAGGAGACAAAAGTCACAGTTTGCTACGTCGTCCAAAAGGAGACTAAAGTCACAGTTTGCTACGTCGTCCAAAACGAGACTAAAGTCACAGTTTGCTACGTCGTCCAAAACGAGACAAAAGTCACAGTTTGCTACGCCGTCCAAAAGGAGACTAAAGTCACAGTTTGCTACGTCGTCCAAAAGGAGACTAAAGTCACAGTTTGCTACGCCGTCCAAAAGGAGACTAAAGTCACAGTTTGCTACGCCGTCCAAAACGAGACTAAAGTCACAGTTTGCTACGTCGTCCAAAAGGAGACAAAAGTCAAAGTTTGCTACGTCGTCCAAAAGGAGACTAAAGTCACAGCTTGCTACGCCGTCCATAAGGAGACTAAAGTCACAGTTTGCTACGTCGTCCTAAAGGAGACTAAAGTCACAGTTTGCTACGTCGTCCATAAGGAGACTAAAGTCACAGTTTGCTACGTCGTCCAAAAGGAGACTAAAGTCACAGTTTGCTACGTCGTCCAAAACGAGACAAAAGTCACAGTTTGCTACGTCGTCCAAAAGGAGACTAAAGTCACAGTTTGCTACGTCGTCCAAAACGAGACTAAAGTCACAGTTTGCTACGTCGTCCAAAACGAGACTAAAGTCACAGTTTGCTACGTCGTCCAAAAGGAGACAAAAGTCACAGTTTGCTACGTCGTCCAAAACGAGACTAAAGTCACAGTTTGCTACGTCGTCCAAAACGAGACTAAAGTCACAGTTTGCTACGTCGTCCAAAACGAGACTAAAGTCACAGTTTGCTACGTCGTCCAAAACGAGACTAAAGTCACAGTTTGCTACGTCGTCCAAAACGAGACTAAAGTCACAGTTTGCTACGTCGTCCAAAAGGAGACAAAAGTCACAGTTTGCTACGTCGTCCAAAAGGAGACTAAAGTCACAGTTTGCTACTTCGTCCATAAGGAGACTAAAGTCACAGTTTGCTACGTCGTCCAAAAGGAGACTAAAGTCACAGTTTGCTACGTCGTCCATAAGGAGACTAAAGTCACAGTTTGCTACGTCGTCCATAAGGAGACTAAAGTCACAGTTTGCTACGTCGTCCAAAACGAGACTAAAGTCACAGTTTGCTACGTAGTCCAAAACCAGACTAAAGTCACAGTTTGCTACGTCGTCCAAAAGGAGACAAAAGTCACAGTTTGCTACGTCGTCCAAAACGAGACTAAAGTCACAGTTTGCTACGTCGTCCAAAACGAGACTAAAGTCACAGTTTGCTACGTCGTCCAAAAGGAGACAAAAGTCACAGTTTGCTACGTCGTCCAAAAGGAGACTAAAGTCACAGTTTGCTACGTAGTCCAAAACGAGACTAAAGTCACAGTTTGCTACGTCGTCCAAAAGGAGACAAAAGTCACAGTTTGCTACGTCGTCCAAAACGAGACTAAAGTCACAGTTTGCTACGTCGTCCAAAACGAGACAAAAGTCACAGTTTGCTACGTAGTCCAAAACGAGACTAAAGTCACAGTTTGCTACGTCGTCCAAAAGGAGACAAAAGTCACAGTTTGCTACGTCGTCCAAAACGAGACTAAAGTCACAGTTTGCTACGTCGTCCAAAACGAGACTAAAGTCACAGTTTGCTAGGTCGTCCAAAAGGAGACAAAAGTCACAGTTTGCTACGTCGTCCAAAAGGAGACTAAAGTCACAGTTTGCTACGTCGTCCAAAATGAGACTAAAGTCACAGTTTGCTACGTCGTCCAAAAGGAGACAAAAGTCACAGTTTGCTACGTCGTCCAAAAGGAGACTAAAGTCACAGTTTGCTACTTCGTCCATAAGGAGACTAAAGTCACAGTTTGCTACGTCGTCCAAAAGGAGACAAAAGTCACAGTTTGCTACGTCGTCCATAAGGAGACTAAAGTCACAGTTTGCTACGTCGTCCATAAGGAGACAAAAGTCACAGTTTGCTACGCCGTCCAAAAGGAGACTAAAGCCACAGTTTGCTACGCCGTCCAAAAGGAGACTAAAGTCACAGTTTGCTACGTCGTCCAAAAGGAGACTAAAGTCACAGTTTGCTACGTAGTCCAAAACGAGACTAAAGTCACAGTTTGCTACGTCGTCCAAAAGGAGACAAAAGTCACAGTTTGCTACGTCGTCCAAAAGGAGACTAAAGTCACAGTTTGCTACGTCGTCCAAAAGGAGACTAAAGTCACAGTTTGCTACGCCGTCCAAAAGGAGACTAAAGTCACAGTTTGCTACGCCGTCCAAAAGGAGACTAAAGTCACAGTTTGCTACGTCGTCCAAAAGGAGACTAAAGTCACAGTTTGCTACGCCGTCCAAAACGAGACAAAAGTCAAAGTTTGCTACGTCGTCCAAAAGGAGACTAAAGTCACAGCTTGCTACGCCGTCCATAAGGAGACTAAAGTCACAGTTTGCTACGTCGTCCTAAAGGAGACTAAAGTCACAGTTTGCTACGTCGTCCATAAGGAGACTAAAGTCACAGTTTGCTACGTCGTCCATAAGGAGACAAAAGTCACAGTTTGCTACGCCGTCCAAAAGGAGACTAAAGCCACAGTTTGCTATGCCGTCCAAAAGGAGACTAAAGTCACAGTTTGCTACGTCGTCCAAAAGGAGACTAAAGTCAAAGTTTGCTACGTCGTCCAAAACGAGACTAAAGTCACAGTTTGCTACGTCGTCCAAAAGGAGACTAAAGTCACAGTTTGCTACGTCGTCCAAAAGGAGACTAAAGTCACAGTTTGCTACGCCGTCCAAAAGGAGACTAAAGTCACAGTTTGCTACTTCGTCCATAAGGAGACTAAAGTCACAGTTTGCTACGTCGTCCAAAAGGAGACAAAAGTCACAGTTTGCTACGTCGTCCATAAGGAGACTAAAGTCACAGTTTGCTACGTCGTCCATAAGGAGACAAAAGTCACAGTTTGCTACGCCGTCCAAAAGGAGACTTAAGTCACAGTTTGCTACGCCGTCCAAAAGGAGACTAAAGTCACAGTTTGCTACGCCGTCCAAAAGGAGACTAAAGTCACAGTTTGCTACGTCGTCCAAAAGGAGACTAAAGTCACAGTTTGCTACGTCGTCCAAAACGAGACTAAAGTCACAGTTTGCTACGTCGTCCAAAACGAGACTAAAGTCACAGTTTGCTACGTCGTCCAAAACGAGACTAAAGTCACAGTTTGCTACGTCGTCCAAAACGAGACTAAAGTCACAGTTTGCTACGTCGTCCAAAACGAGACTAAAGTCACAGTTTGCTACGTCGTCCAAAAGGAGACTAAAGTCACAGTTTGCTACGTCGTCCAAAACGAGACTAAAGTCACAGTTTGCTACGTCGTCCAAAAGGAGACTAAAGTCAAAGTTTGCTACGTCGTCCAAAGCGAGACTAAAGTCACAGTTTGCTACGTCGTCCAAAAGGAGACTAAAGTCACAGTTTGCTACGTCGTCCAAAAGGAGACTAAAGTCACAGTTTGCTACGTCGTCCAAAAGGAGACTAAAGTCACAGTTTGCTACGTCGTCCATAAGGAGACTAAAGTCACAGTTTGCTACGCCGTCCAAAACGAGACTAAAGTCACCGTTTGCTACGCCGTCCAAAAGGAGACAAAAGTCACAGTTTGCTACGTCGTCCAAAAGGAGACTAAAGTCACAGTTTGCTACTTCGTCCATAAGGAGACTAAAGTCACAGTTTGCTACGTCGTCCAAAAGGAGACTAAAGTCACAGTTTGCTACGTCGTCCAAAAGGAGACTAAAGTCACAGTTTGCTACGTCGTCCAAAACGAGACTAAAGTCACAGTTTGCTACATCGTCCAAACGGAGACTAAAGTCACAGTTTGCTACGTCGTCCAAAAGGAGACTAAAGTCACAGTTTGCTACGTCGTCCAAAACGAGACTAAAGTCACAGTTTGCTACGTCGTCCAAAAGGAGACAAAAGTCACAGTTTGCTACGCCGTCCAAAAGGAGACTAAAGTCACAGTTTGCTACGTCGTCCATAAGGAGACTAAAGTCACAGTTTGCTACGTCGTCCAAAAGGAGACTAAAGTCACAGTTTGCTACGTCGTCCAAAACGAGACTAAAGTCACAGTTTGCTACGTCGTCCAAAAGGAGACAAAAGTCACAGTTTGCTACGCCGTCCAAAAGGAGACTAAAGTCACAGTTTGCTACGTCGTCCAAAACGAGACTAAAGTCACAGTTTGCTACGCCGTCCAAAACGAGACTAAAGTCACAGTTTGCTACGTCGTCCATAAGGAGACTAAAGTCACAGTTTGCTACATCGTCCAAAAGGAGACTAAAGTCACAGTTTGCTACGTCGTCCAAAACGAGACTAAAGTCACAGTTTGCTACGTCGTCCATAAGGAGACTAAAGTCACAGTTTGCTACGTCGTCCAAAACGAGACTAAAGTCACAGTTTGCTACGTCGTCCAAAACGAGACTAAAGTCACAGTTTGCTACGTCGTCCAAAACGAGACTAAAGTCACAGTTTGCTACGTCGTCCAAAACGAGACTAAAGTCACAGTTTGCTACGTCGTCCAAAACGAGACTAAAGTCACAGTTTGCTACGTCGTCCAAAACGAGACTAAAGTCACAGTTTGCTACGTCGTCCAAAACGAGACTAAAGTCACAGTTTGCTACGTCGTCCAAAACGAGACTAAAGTCACAGTTTGCTACGTCGTCCAAAAGGAGACTAAAGTCACAGTTTGCTACGTCGTCCAAAACGAGACTAAAGTCACAGTTTGCTACGTCGTCCAAAAGGAGACTAAAGTCAAAGTTTGCTACGTCGTCCAAAGCGAGACTAAAGTCACAGTTTGCTACGTCGTCCAAAAGGAGACTAAAGTCACAGTTTGCTACGTCGTCCAAAAGGAGACTAAAGTCACAGTTTGCTACGTCGTCCAAAAGGAGACTAAAGTCACAGTTTGCTACGTCGTCCATAAGGAGACTAAAGTCACAGTTTGCTACGCCGTCCAAAACGAGACTAAAGTCACCGTTTGCTACGCCGTCCAAAAGGAGACAAAAGTCACAGTTTGCTACGTCGTCCAAAAGGAGACTAAAGTCACAGTTTGCTACTTCGTCCATAAGGAGACTAAAGTCACAGTTTGCTACGTCGTCCAAAAGGAGACTAAAGTCACAGTTTGCTACGTCGTCCAAAAGGAGACTAAAGTCACAGTTTGCTACGTCGTCCAAAAGGAGACAAAAGTCACAGTTTGCTACGTCGTACTAAACGAGACTAAAGTCACAGTTTGCTACGTCGTCCATAAGGAGACTAAAGTCACAGTTTGCTACGTCGTCCAAAAGGAGACTAAAGTCACAGTTTGCTACGTCGTCCAAAACGAGACTAAAGTCACAGTTTGCTACATCGTCCAAACGGAGACTAAAGTCACAGTTTGCTACGTCGTCCAAAAGGAGACTAAAGTCACAGTTTGCTACGCCGTCCAAAACGAGACTAAAGTCACAGTTTGCTACGTCGTCCATAAGGAGACTAAAGTCACAGTTTGCTACGTCGTCCAAAAGGAGACTAAAGTCACAGTTTGCTACGTCGTCCAAAACGAGACTAAAGTCACAGTTTGCTACGTCGTCCATAAGGAGACTAAAGTCACAGTTTGCTACGTCGTCCAAAACGAGACTAAAGTCACAGTTTGCTACGTCGTCCATAAGGAGACTAAAGTCACAGTTTGCTACGTCGTCCAAAAGGAGACTAAAGTCACAGTTTGCTACGTCGTCCAAAACGAGACTAAAGTCACAGTTTGCTACGTCGTCCAAAAGGAGACTAAAGTCACAGTTTGCTACGTCGTCCAAAAGGAGACAAAAGTCACAGTTTGCTACGTCGTCCAAAACGAGACTAAAGTCACAGTTTGCTACGTCGTCCAAAACGAGACTAAAGTCACAGTTTGCTACGTTGTCCTACGTCGTGTTCTCTGTACCTGAGGATTTTTGGCAGCTCCGGGCTCCTGTAGATCAACTTGTGTCTGTAACCCAGTGACGAGTGAAACGGAACAAAGTGAACTTTGTGACCGCTGAGACTCTGTGAGTGGACGGCCATGTCGTACAGCTGCAGGAGTACATGTTAGCGTTAGCTTTAACTGCACACGCTTCAGAACAAACAAACATTGTCACGATGTGTCGTCGTCGTCGTCGTGTTGGAGTCTCACCTTCTTTCCCAGATGAAAAGGAACGACGCTGTCGTCCTCGGCGTGAAGAATCAGCAACGGACACGAGATGTGATTCATGCTGAGGAGACGCAGTCGCAGACGTTAGCGAGACAATACAATAAATAACAGCAGCTGCAGTTCCTCCACTGTCCACCAGAGGCTGCACTGATATGATACAGTCTAAATCAAATATGTTAGAGGTCACGTACTTTTCATCGCTGGAGAAGCGGATGTTGTTGGCTGTGATGGCGTCGAGGAAGAACCAATCAAAGCCGGGCAGGTATCTGTACACCTGACACACACACACACACACAGTGTCCAACCAATGACTGACACTA
The DNA here is from genome assembly GCF_958295425.1 of Solea solea. Lineage (NCBI taxonomy): Eukaryota > Metazoa > Chordata > Actinopteri > Pleuronectiformes > Soleidae > Solea > Solea solea. The sequence continues at coordinate 2,210,893 of NC_081148.1, read as the reverse complement.
ACCTTAACCACTCTTAAAATCTTTTCCATGAGAACAACCGGTCCTGACATGGTCTGTGTGTGTGTGTGTGTGTGTGTTACCATAGAGAAAGGGTGACTCTTGGCTTCTTCTCTGATGTTGGTGAACGGAGACTCTAAGATCAAAGCGTCTGGAGGATTTCCTGAAAACAGATAATGATGCATTCAGGAAAACTGGGATCAATTCACACCGATCATCGTGTCTTGCTGCGTTCACAGTCACCATGTCATCACGCGTGAATCACATGATGAAGAATGTTCGTGTGATGGGTAAATGAAAGGTGAGTTATTGCTGTGTGTGTGTGTGTGTGTGTGTGTGTGTGTGTGTGTGTGTGTGTGTCACCTCTGTCACACAGTCGTCTGACCAGGTTTGTGGCGACTCTGCAAAAAAACAAAAGAAACAGATTAAATCTCTTACTGTGTGTGTGTGCGTATGTGCACACGTGTGTGTGTGTGCGCGCGTGTGTGAGTGCACATGTGTGTGTGTGTATGCGTATGTGCACGTGCGTGTGTGAGTGCACGTGTGTATGTGTGTGTGTGTGTATGTGCACGTGCGTATGGGTGTATATGTGTGTGTGTGTATGTGCGTGTGTATGTGCGTGTGTGTGCGTGTATGTGTGTGTGTATGTGCACGTGTGTATGTGTGTGTGTGCGTATGTATGTGCACGTGTGTATATGTGTGTGGGTGTATGTGTGTGTATGTGTATGTGCGTGTGTGTGCGTGTGTATGTGTGTGCGTGTGTATGTGCGCGTGTGTGTGTGCGTGTGTGTGTGTGTATGTGCACGTGTGTATGTGTGTGTGTGCGTATGTATGTGCACGTGTGTATATGTGTGTGGGTGTATGTGTGTGTATGTGTATGTGCGTGTGTGTGTGCGTGTGTATGTGTGTGCGTGTGTATGTGCGTGTGTATGTGTGTGCGTGTGTATGTGCGTGTGTGTGCGCGTGTGTGTGCGCGTGTGTATGTTACCCTGTCCCCAGTGAGTGTCCCCACACGTAGAGCGGTGTTTTTTTCAGCCGCAGTTTGAGTCGATCGTACATGAAGAGAGCGTCTGACGTCATGTCGCCCTCTGCTGGAGAACCATCGGAATCACCCCAACCTACACACACACACACACACACACACACACACACACACAGACACACACTGAGCAGCAGCAGCTTTTGTGATGACACGTGTGAATATTTTGATGAGTCATGGTTTCTCACCTCTGTAATCAAACGTCACTACATGGTAGCCTAATGAACTGAGGACCTGAAGGAAGACGGGCAGAGGGGAGGTCAGTCACATGACCTCTGCTGGTAACCCCTGTGTGTGTGTGTGTGTGTGTACCTTGTACAGCTGCACTCTGTGGTCTCCTCCTCTACAAACACAACAGAAAGGTCAAAGGTCAGACACTAGCACAGAGGTCGTCAGTGTGTGAGTGAAAGATGAAAGAGTCACCTGGTCCCCGAGTTTCCATGGAGATAGAGAATGACAGGGTGGGCGGAGCTGAACGTGCCGTCGTACCAGTCGCCATCTTTGTCCTGAGCGTCTCTCCACATGTGAGCAGGGACTGTGTGCCTGACACACACACACACACACACACACACACACACACAACAACAACACTGAGTGGGT